>NC_056741.1:573078734-573208734 GCF_019279795.1 Protopterus annectens | reverse complement strand
ACAAAACAAATCTGGAAAGTTTTGTGTTCCTGTGGAATTTTGTTTCATTTACTTCCCTTAACCTATGGAAAACTGACTGCTGTCTCTGTCTGTTTCCATTGCTGCCAAGGACTGCAAAGATAATAACACTGATGAAATATGATGTTCTTTGCAATGGTATGAGCAAACATCTCAAATGTTACTACACAGGATTTGTATGAATTAAAAGGCACATAATACTGATCATCGTTAGCTGCTATGGAACTGATATTTCTACTTTGATTAGTGGATTCTCCCTCAGGTTTGGTGCAAATTTGACTTTTCTTGATAATCGGTCAAATGTCTTTCATATTTATCTTGCTTTATTGCCTAAATTGCAACTTCTTACTTAGTAATTTTTGCAAGCAGTTTGATTTTTTTTCAATATATGTGGTTGAAGAGAAAGAACTTTTAAAAGTGATGTTGCTCGGTTTCATAATTCTGTTCTATCATGGTCATATTGTTATATATAATTAATATTTCCATATAAACAAATCCATTGTTTCATTTAATTTACATATATATTTCAGTTCTTCTGGATATAAATTCTTCCTGTTGTCTCCTTTCCAGTCCTAAGCCTGTGGGAACCTCTAGGAACTGTCCTTCGGCTGAGACATTAACCTATGGTTCTATCTGATTGAGTCAGTTGGGTGTAAAAGATGCCCTACCAGTTTTTGAAGAAAGAGTAGGTGAAGTTCTCCAGTGCCCTGGCCAAATTCCTCTAGTAGTGTAAATACCTCATTGTCTCATTCCTGAAAATAATCTACTATCCTAGTGGGACTAACCCTGTCAACAAAGAATAAATTAATTAAATAAATAAATAAATACCCACCAGTCCCTCACTCTTCTCCATCTAACTCCCCTAATAACCATCCCCTTATGTTCAAGCTCAAACCTGTCTTCACTTTTATAAAAATACTTCTGTCCAAACTTAAACCTTGCTATAATGCTCCTGACAATATTCCCTCCTCCTTCCTACAATGTGTTGCTGATGGTATAGCTCTCCCAGTCAGCATCATTATTAACAGATCTATAAAGGAATCATACATCCCCAAACTCTGGTGCTCAGCTTATATTCTTCCTTTTCACAAAGGAGGCAGAAACACCAACATCTCAAACTTCCGCCCTATTGCGTTGCTCTCACCAGTCTCCAAAATCCTAGAAAAGTGCATCCACCTCCAACTCATGCCTTTTCTAAACCAAAACCATCTTCTTACACCTACCCAACATGGCTTCCACTCAGGCCATAGCACTATAACTGCTCTACTGTCTTTCCTAGAAACTGTCAATCAAGCCCGAGATTCAGGGCACTTGGTTTCTACTGTTTTGCTCGATCTGTCTAAAGCATTCGATACTGTTTCCCACAAACACTTTCTCTTTCATCTCTCAAATCTTCATCTCTCACCAAACACTCTATCCTGGTTCTCCATCTACTTATAAGACAGATCACAGGCAGTCAAATGGAAGAACTCCACCTCTTCCTTCTCACCTACCCCAACTGGTGTACCACAGGGATCCATCCTTGGGCCCATGCTGTTTAACATCTTCATCAATAACTTTCACACTGCTATTCCTGATGCCAAAATCATTCAATATGCAGATGATTCAACCTTAGTCTGCTCTGCCTCTAACCTCTCTGAATTGCTCACTAAAACCCAAACTGCTTTTTCAACCACTGAAAAATGAATGCGCCAAAACCACCTCTCTCTCAATGCTAATAAATCTAAAATTCTACTATTCCCCCCCACAAAGACTTACTTCTATGACAAAAATGCTTTCAAAGTCCTTAGTCAAACCAACTCACCTATAGAAGTGGTTCCCTCTGCTAAACTACTCGGCATTACTATTGACCAATACGTCAAGTCTGACATTCATATTCAACAAAATATTAAGAAAACCCACCAAAAACTAAGCATGCTATACAGGAATAATCGCTTTCTCTCAAACTCTACTAGACAAACTCTGGCCACTACTTATCTTCTTTCATCCTTATTATACAGAGCCCCTCTCCTAACCAACCTGTCCTCCTCTATCTCCTCCAGACTAGAAAACTGCTATAATAAAATCTCTAAATTTGCCACCAAATACAGAAATTCCACCCATCATTGCCTTACCATACAATCTCTGTATTGGCTAGAACTCCCAAACTACCTAAACTACCTCCAACTCACCACTGCACACAGACTTGTATTTCACCCTACAAAATGTCCAGCTCTAGCAAATATCCTTCCCCCTTATACCCCCAACAGAACTCTCAGATCTGAACATCAAAACTTAATTGCTATCCACAAGCCTAAACGTCCTGCTGGCCAACATCTCCTCTCTTTCTCAATAGGTAAGAAATAGAATTTTCTCCCTTCCACTCTAAGAACTATACCAAACTCAGAAAACTTTAAAACCCAGCTTTTCAAACACCTGTCCAGTAAATGGAAATGTACCTGTCTTCACCCTACCTAAATCTAAGTATAAGTCCCCAGGAGGTTTTCTTCCAGGTTCTTAAGCTCTTTAAATCTCCCATAGCTACTTTACTATGAATGTATCTAAGCTCTCTACAACTCCTAGAGCTACTTATCACACAACACAACTGTGTAAATATTGTAAATAGCATCATACTTTAAATGAGTGCATGTAAAGTGTTTTCTACATTTACTTTAAAGGTGTGTATGTAAAGTGTTTCCACACATACTATACAAGAGTGTTTGCATAAATGAATCTGTATAAGCCTTAAGATCAGCCATAATGAATTTTGTCTGGCTATGTGTAACACTAAATGTACATATGTTGCAAACTTTTCTATATAATGTATGTTTTATACTTCTGTATCTCTTGTATCTGTACTGTATTATGTATCTTGATGCTTTTCTCCCCAGGCCTCCACTGAAAACGGGTCCTTTGGGCCCAGTGGACTTCCCCGGTAATCAAACTGGAAATAAATAAATAAATAAATAATAAAAGTCTTCAGTAACCCAGTGAATAGCTAAACATGCTTAGAAAAATAAATTGTCTCACTGGATCCTTTTCAAGTCATGTCTGCTTAAATTCATGCTTGCATAGGCTGATATTTGGCAGTTTGTGGTTTTAAATTAAAGTTCCTTTTGTTTCCCTGTTAATATGAGGTAGAAGGAGAGTGCATAATAGTAGAGACAGTGTGCAACAAATCCATGGATAATGCAGTAATGAAAAAAGTGGAAGCAGAGTAATGAATATTCTTGAATATAGGTGTGGAAATACAGAGATTGTTGACAGTAGCAGATAAAGGGTTACAGTAGGATAATGGAAGAAAATGGAGGTGAAGATACTGATTCAAGATTAGGTGTAGATGCAACGCAGGTTGGGGGTTAGGATTAGATAACAGACATAGTTCAGTAGAGGAGAAGTAAGTACAAGTTTCAGGAAAGGGAAGCAAAGGCAAAATGAATAGGCAGATGTGGTGATAATCATCATTTGTTGGTGGAACAATAAGTAACAGAGAGCTCTAGGCAGAATTAACAGTTCCAGAGAAGAGGTTGAGGGTAAAAAGTCTGTGATCTGGGAATGGTTGAAAAATGGAGTCACAAAATGGAGACAGAATGGGAGAAAGGAGACTGCAAGAACAACAACCACATAATTGTAGAAAGGAGCAAATAGTAGATTTGTGGGTTATATATTTCAAGAAGTTAGTTTATACAAGATGGTATTGTATCTGATAGTAGAAGTCCATAGTAGTCTATAATGGCTTGCTCTTTGTAAAGTTTCATGTCCAAGTGTTTTTAGATCATAGGTGTTGACTGGTAAGGTAAAGGGAGAAAAATGAATTTGGATGGTGTTTGGTAGTTCCATAACTTGTCATTATAAGTTCATAGGTTCATAGGTAGATGCTAGGCTATTGGCCCTAGGGCCTATGTAAGCCTAGCCAACAAGGTTCCTTGGCTTTCACCACCTATGGATGGTATTTACTTATGCCCCTGTCTAGCAGGGCTACCAATGTGATTCCTGGGGTGAATTTCCCATTACCCATCCACTCATCAAGATTTTTCTTGAAGAGTACTAGTGACGAACTTTGCTTGACATAGACATTGTTCCAGAGTATGGGAAGTCTCTAGACAGGAATCTATCCCTCCAGCATGTTCTGTTAATTGTGGAGATGAGGTTTAGGTCTCTAGAGTGTGTGGTTCTGAGGGATTGGGATTTCTTTAGGTGTAGCATGTCCAGCAGCTCAGGGTTTCACATAGCTTTGTATTTTAGGCAGAGATCACCTCGGAGTAGATGATATGCTACGGAGTAAAGACGGAGTTTTCTGAGGTGGTCAGCATAGGGTAACTATTTGAGTCCTATAATCCTCTTTGTGAGGTATTTTTGTGGCCTTTCTAGCTGCTTCAGATGCCTTGTAAGGTACATTCCAAATGGGGCATTGTGCTCTATAATGGGTCTGAAGAGAGCCGGGTTGAGGGGGACAATGACTTATTTTTTCCTGGATGAGAACCCTTTCATGATGAGGTATGTCACATAGAAGGATTTCCTGACTACTGTGGCAATGTGATTATCAAAGGAGAGGCTACTGTCCACTAGAGTCCCTAGCTCTCTTATCACACCTTCAGCTTTAAGTGGTCTGCCACCTATGTGGTAGTTCATGGGTACAGGGTTTTTACCAAAGGGGATGACAATGCATTTTTTGGGGTTGAGCTTGAGGCCATGGCTCTGACACCAGTCATCAGTCTCAGTGAGGCCCCTTTGCAGGATCTCCACGTCATTTTGGGATTCAACTATGGTACCCAATTTGCAGTCATCTGCAAACTTTGTCAGCCAGAGGTCCTATGTGTTGGTCTGTACTTCAGAGAAGTAGATCTCAAACAGGTGGGAACCCAAGACTTAACCCTGTGGTACTCCACTTCTCACAGAGTTCACTGTCTACCTGATGAATCTGGGCATCTTGGGGCAATGTAGCAATTGCCTCATGTACACCGACAACCCTCTCCTTCTACCACCCAACACCACAACCTGTGAGAGATACATTTATCTACGCAAACTGGAGGCAACCAATAGGCATAGTTAACATGGCTATTAGGTCTTAAAAATGCCAATGGAAAAGAACTCAACAATTATAAATATTTAGGCATAAATCCTATTCTGACTAGTGTTTACACGCAGAAGAATATGTTTATACAGTATTTTGTGAATTATATTTAGTTAAGCGGGCTGAGTATTGCTGGTTGGTTGAGGTCCGAATAGAGAGATGATAAATCAGAAGCAAGTAGTACTGCTGAAATTGAACTCATCCTCAGGTCTTGGTGAGTACCTTCACAAGGTGGACCTTGTTTTTCACAAAATCCCATCAAGATGACATTGATATAGAGAGTGCATTTTATAAAACACACCACCACTGATACGCCAACGTCAGAAAACAAAATAATTACTAAAGAAAGACAACCAAACAGCAAAGCAGACCAGACACAGTCTTAAGAGGTTTCGTTCTCTTTTAATACAGATTAATAGTTCATCAGAAAAAGGTACACTGAAAACCACACCACAATTTCAAGACAAAAATGATGGTCATATGACTTGAAGCATCCAATCATCACACTGCATTTTATATAAAATATATCATAGATAGAAGTAGGTTGAAAAATAAAAAAAGATAGTAAGGTGCACAAGACCCAGGATAAAAAAGTGCCCATCCTGGTAGGCACACTGCTGCCAGGACTGGAAAAAATGACAGTGTAGAGTCCTCAAGACACAGAAACATTCCTACAATGGGGATAACCTAGTCTGAGGGGGGAGGATGGCCCCCCTGTTGTAGAAGGAAGTAGTAGGCCACAAAAATTGATAGGCCACAAAAGAGTCATAAAGATAGAGTGGACTATTGAGGATAAAAAATAAATTGTGTATTGTTATTATTATACAAGAAGCCCAAAACTTCCACACAGAAGATATACAAAAAGATTAAGAGAGAAATTAGAGAAAAGAAAAATACTTGCACAAAAAAAACTGTCAGAAGCTTCAAATAAGAAACTGTATTTATTAATACAAAAGATTTATGAAAAATATTATATAGATCAAGAAAACTTGGTCCACTTGGAAAAAGAAGCAACTGAGGAAGTACAAAATTATAAAGAACAAAATCTAGAGATTTTTGAAAGGTACAAAAAGGAAATATAGACATGGAAAAGAAAGAGAGATCTGATGTGGTACAATGTTTATGCAAAGAAGAAAGCCAAATTAATCAGTACAAAAAAAGCAACCCCAAAGATATTTGAAGAGAAATGCAGGCAGAGGCATTCAGATATAGAAAATTTCACAATACAAAAAATAAGATCACAAAGAGGGAATGTAGAATAGAAGATTAGTAAAGTAGAAGCTAAAAATAGAAGCTGAGGCTATGGAATACCTGCAAAGTGAAGGATTAAGTTAGAAAAAAATCTAAACAGATTATATCACACCCTGATGGAACAACAGGTCCCCCAAGTAAGGAGAAACAGGAGGAGCAGGATACATCTGAAGAAGAAATATGGACATGGGGAAGTAAAATGGATTTAATATGGTGCAATATTTATGCAAAAGAGAAATCAAAACTAATTAATACAAAAAGAGCAGCATCAAAGATAGTTGAAGACAAATACAGGCAAAGTCATCCTGTTAAGGAACATTTTACAATGCAAAAAATAAGAAAACAAAGAGGAAAAGTAGAAAAGAGGATTAGTAATAGAGAAGTTAAAGAAATAGAAACAGAGGTTATGCATTATCCGCAAAGTGAAGGATTTAATGTAGAAAATTTAACTCTGATAACATCACAGCAGGATAAAGCAAAGGATCCCCAAATTAAGAAGAAACCAGTGCAGCGGGAAACATCTGATCAGTTGTCGTATGAAAATAGTATGGAGCCTTCCATAGGAAACCAGTACAAAAGTTCAGTTGGAGTTGCACAGCAAGGGAAGGAACAGGAAACTGTGGCAACTCTGATGCAGTCAATGTTGTGGAGTGATAGGCCAGTGAGTTTCCATTTGAAAGAGCAATGAATGACACAGGATGAAATTGAAGAAAATGTGGCACAGGAAGATACTCTGGAACTTTCTGTAGAATGCCAACAGGAAATGGAGAACAATGTATGTGCCTTTAATTTAGAAGAAAATGATCTAAGAGAAGACATATTAAGATCAATGAAAGAAATAGACTACAGAAAGTGAATAAAACCCAAAAAGTTAGAAGTTTGATAAAACAAATTAACCCAGAAATTACGACTGTTCACAGAGATTCATGCAATATAACAGAAGCAAATAGAATACATTACTGTGCAACTAAATTAATAAAAAATAAAGTCTTACTATAAAAACACAGGACAGTGGGAAAGGTAGGAGTTGGAATCCAATGCCATCATGGAAGTATCGAAAAGAGAACACTATAAAGCAATTAAGACAAGAAGCGTCACTGTTAGAAGAGTATAGAAGAGGGAACAGATCAACAAAAACACTCAGAAAGATAGACGTTATAAAAGCAATGCACAGTATCAGAAAAGATCAGGATCGATTGTGCACTATTGCAAATAATAAACAAAAAATATCAGAAAAGGCAGAAAACATATGCAGATAAATATAACGGAAAAGTACAAAATAAGCAATTTGTTGATGACCCAAACAAGTTTTATAGATAATTGGGAAAGAAGGCAAAAGGAATTAAAACACCACCAAAAAAGAAAAAAATAGATACATTTTGGAGAAATATCTATGAAGATCCTGTAGAACATAACAAAGAAGATGAATGAATAGAAGAAATAAAAAAAAAAGAATAAAAAGTTCAAATGTATAGGATATGAAATGAGATGATGTAATATCCAGAAAGAAACAAAGTTAACAAAAGCTTCTAGTTGGAAAACCACAGGCCCAAATGCAGTGCCTAACTTCTGGCTAAATGTATTAACATCTTTATATGAAGATTTTGCCATGACTAAGAACTATTTATATGCATACCCCGAACAAACACCTATCTGGTTAACAACAGGAAAAACAATACTCCTACCTAAGAGTGAACCTGCAAGCTATCCTAAAAACTATAGACCAATAGCTTGCCTTCCAATGGCATACAAACTATACACTGGTATTGATGCCGACAAAGTTTATAGTCATTTAGAAGAAAACTCAATCATGCCAATAGAACAAAAGGGTAACAAAAGAAAGTCGTATGGAGTAAAGGATCATTTGTTGTTAGATAAAGCCATAATGGTGAGCTGTAAAAAGAGGAAGAATCTAAGTATGGCACGGATAGACTACAAAAAACATTTGACAGTATTCCACATTCATGGATAAAAGAGTGCTTACAGATGTATAAGATACACCCTACACTGATCGATTACATTACAGCAAATTACATTACAGCAACCATGAGAAAGTGGCAAACCACTTTGCAGGTAAGCTATGATAAAGGACAAATTATTATTCTTGGGATAAAAATTCAAAGGGGATATTCCAGGGTGACTCTTTGTCCCCACTGCTCTTTTGTTTTGCCCTTAACCCATTAAGCTGTCTACTTAACAGATTAGGTCATGGCTACAGTTTGTCTCCCAGAAAACAACAAAGTGTAAAGACTTCTCATCTTCTTTTTGTGAAGGATTTAAAACTGTATAGTATATCAAAAGAGGAACTGAAAGCACAACTGCAAGTGGTTAAAACTTTTTCAGATGATACAAGAATGTAATTTGGTCTTGATAAATGTGCAACCTTTAAAGCAGGAAAGCTACAGCACCAAAAAAACACCAGCCTGGGACAGGAATGTGATATGAAAGAATATGAACAAGAGGGACTGTATAAATATTTGGGAATTGATGAAGGATTAACAATAAAACATGAACAAATGTGAATAAAACTTAGTAAGGAATATTTTAGAGGAGTAAAATTAATACTGAAAACAGTGCTGACATCTAGGAACAAAGTCCAGGCTATAAACCAATTTGCTTTTCCTGTCTTAACTTACAGTTTTGGAGTGATTAACTGGCCCCAAAAACTGTTGGATTGATTGGACAGGAAAACAAAAAAGGATGCTTCATTCTCATCAAATGATTTATAAAAATCATTGTATACCATGACTATATGTATATATCCCCCCTTCTGAAGGAAGTATGGGCCTCCTCAAAATTGATTACATGTATACATCTAAAGTCATAGGACTGCATACATATTTGATGACCTCATAAGACCCAAACATAGTGCAAGTTTTAGAACATGAGGAGAATAAGTATAAGATGAATTCCCTACTTAGTTTAGCAGAAGCATATCAGTGTCAAGTGTACAATGGAAATCAAACCGCAAGTAGATAAAAATCATACAGCAACTTAATGTGCCAAAAAACAAAAGAAAGAATATAAGGTGACAGATCAAATGAGAAGGTAAGAAATGTGGAAAATGCATAAATATAGTTGCAAGTATAGAAAACTCTTGGAACAACCTCATGTTGATCAGGATGGAATGCAGGAATGGTTAAGGACAGGTGAATTTCAACCAAAAGACAAAAGATTAATAATGGCAGCCTAAGATAGTGGAGTACATGCACACTGGCTTACAGAGTGCATTTAGCATGTGGTAGAAATAGACAAATGCAGGTTTTGTAAAACAGAATTGCAAATAGTCACACATCTTGTTGCGGGTTGTGATATACTAATGGCAGAAGGACTGCATACTGGCAAGACTGGTGCATTGGGCGTTGTGCAAACATTATAATACTGAAGTAACTGAAAAACATTGGAAACATGAGCCACAAAGCTTTATATAAAATGATGAAGTTTATATCACATGGGATCACCCATTACCAATAGTTCCAAAAATAGATGTGAGACAACCAGATATAGTAGTCAATGAAAAGATGACAAAAGTAGCATTGATCATTGAAATGCTATAGCCTTTGACTACAGTGTCTTATGTAAAGAGAGACACAAAAGTCATAAAATACCAGGGTTTTCAGAAAGAAACAAGGGCAATGTGGAAGAAGGAGCAACAGGTCTTATAAAAAAAATTAAATTGTACTCCATATGTATTGCAGAAGAAGTCAATACTGGGAATATTGTGGGTGCTGCAAAGAGCACTTCTGCCTAACATCAAAGACTGAAACAATACTAATTTCATGAACTTTAATCATATTTTGACTTAGAGATGGGGTCCATTCCCGTCATGGTATTAGACACTCAAAAGACTTGGAGAAATTAAAGAAGGGAGAAAGGAGAACATAGTAGATTTGAGGGCTATATACTTTAAGAGGTTAGTTCATACAAGATGGTATAGTATCTGGTAGTTAGTAAAAGTCCACAGTAGTCTGTAGTGGTAGGCTGTT
Organism: Protopterus annectens; assembly: GCF_019279795.1. NCBI lineage: Eukaryota > Metazoa > Chordata > Ceratodontiformes > Protopteridae > Protopterus > Protopterus annectens. Next base: position 573,198,426 of record NC_056741.1, on the reverse strand, counting down.
TGTGAAGTTCCAAGTGAAAGTGTTTTTGTTTACATAGATGTTGACTGGTAAGGTAAATGGAGTAAAATGGGTTTGGATGGCATTTGTTAGTTCCATAACTTGTCAACATAGAACAACAAAAAACATATTAAACATGGTTATTAGGTCTTGATAACACCAGTGGAAAAGAACTCAGCAATTATAAATATTTACGCACTACACCTATTCTGACTAGTGCGTACAGGTAGAAGAAGAAGAAGATGTTTTATACAGTATTTTGTGAGTTATATTTTGTTAAGTTGGCTGAATATTGGTGGTGGGCTGAGGACAATTTAAAGCTTCATAGTAATAAGTTTTGTAGGGCATTTTGATGCAAACTTAGCTGCCCACTGATATCATATTTTTAATACTTTTGGTAATCAGATGTGAAGGTGTGAGTTATCAGTACATGGCCACAGATTACTTCAAGCAAAGACTAGCTTTAGCCAAGATGATTCTTTAATTTGAGGAAACATTTAGCATGGTAAGGTGTGTAACACATGTGCACTGGCCCAGCAATCAAGGAGCCTCAATCCTCACCACTAACACCAGTGAGGGGTGTCCATATAGAGAAAGGATAATAAATACACACACAGTAAAATACAATTTCCCTTAAGAGCACACAGAGATCAAAGTCAGTCTGGGGCTGGTTTCTCCCTTTCTATCCAGGTCCCCAATAACACTCCCCACTGGCACAGCTATAGGGTCCAGATCTCAGCCTAGTGGGCAAGCTAAAACCTCCAGCACCCTCTCTGTCCAACCAGTGCTTCGTGTCACTGCCCAAGTAGCTGACACACACACACACACACACACACACACACACACACACACACACACACACACACACACACACACACACACACACACACTTTGTGATAAGAGTTATATACAATGACACAGACACTCCTGGGGAAGGTTGGCACAGATTCTCCAGCTATGCCCTTTCACCCAGACTATACTGTAGTACCACTTGCCACCACCCAGTAATATTTATCAGCTACTAAAAGGCCCTTATGAAAGGGTGTCCAATTATACTGTACAATATTATTATCCAGATGCTAAGTGCAACTGAACTGTCAAGGTTAGTGGCTTGACCAGTATCACTATATAATTGCAATGTACTCTAGAGCTTAAATTATCTCCACACAAAACAGCCACAGTTGAAAGGTTTGAAAATATTTAATAATAAATAATAAAAACACAAGATAATACATCTTACTACACAGTGCTAGTCAAGAGTTCAGAGACCACAGAAGAATGCTTAAAATAATACAGTAGAATAGTTCTGGCATCAATACAGAAAAACAATTAGTCTAATCTTCCTATTTCCTAGCTATAGCTAAGAGAAAACACAGTTCTAAAATAAACTTACATATAGAGCAAGACGGTGCTGGTGATGTTGGATGTTCTGAAGACAAATGCTAAATGCCCTCATTCTTTCTGTCCTTAAATTGATACCACAGTACCAATGATTCATTTCAAATTACATCATTTCTTTCTGGCTCCCAGGCTAACAGAAGCTCAACATTTACATTTTTAACATCTCTTTTGTTATCTTGCACTTGCAGGAAGCTACAGCAATAAAATATATTCCACATGTAAACTCTAGTAATTATTCCTTAAGTTAAAACAATAGAAAGAATGTGCTAGCCCATACAGACTGACTCTGAGCTCTAAGATCAATGACAGTCATGAAATGCTTAATGTATCAGCTTTCTTACAGCACAGTGCACTGTTGTTACATTTTTTCCAGTTCAACATCCAATATAGTATTTTCACATTTAAGAGAACAAGCCTGTGGCTTATATTAATATTTACAAATGACAGAATTATCTACAATATTCTATCTGTCTAGGCTGGCAGCCTTCACCTATCTTCACATATCTTCCACCCTGGAGAACTCAAGCTAGTTTTTCAAGTGACCCTTGAGAAATGTTGCTTGAGAGGGTTAGGTCTATCTGAGCATACCGTACACCATTCCCTGTCTTGAGAGCCCATCTGCATTGGCATTGCTAATCCCACTGTGGTGCTGCACTGACATATGTGCTTGCAACCCAAGACTCCATCTTAGCAACTTGGCATTTTTCTGGCTGGCTCTGTTTAACCATGTTAGGTAATTGTGAAATGTCACCACAGTGAATTTTCTTCCATACAGATAAGACTGAAGTTTTTGTAGTGCCCACAGTATGGATAGACATTCCTTTCTACAGCTGCATAGCATTCCTACCTGGGTTGGAGCCTATGACTGAGATAAACCACTGGGTGCTCTACTCCCTATGAAGAAATCTGGCTAAGTACAGCCCCCACCCCATGGTTCAAAGCATCCACCTGCACAACACATTATTTGCTGTAATCTGGACTGGCTAACACAGGGGGTCCTCCCAAAGCTTCTTTAAGCTTCTGGAATGCCTACTCACATGTTGGGGTACACACTACCTTATCTGGCCTGTTTTTCCTTGTCAGGTCTGTGAGGGGAGCAGCTATGGTACTATAACTGGGGACAAACTTTCTGTAGTACCCTGCTGTCCCTAAGAATGCCTTCACCTGCTTTTTGGTAACAGGTACAGGCCATGCTTGAATGACTTGCACTTTGGCAGGCTCTGGCCTGATCTTACCACTCTCCACTCTATGACCTAGGTAGGAGACCTCTGCCATTCCCACCTGACATTTGCTGGGCTTAATGGTCAATCTTGCCCTCTGTAGTTTGCCCAGCACCTCCCTGACTTGTTGAAGGTGCTTTTGCCAGGAATGGCTGTAGATGACAATATCATCTAGATAAGCAAGGGCAAACCCTCCTGCTAGGATGGGATCTACCCACTTTGGAAAGTCGCTGGGGCATTTTTGTGAACTCATACAAGAAAAAAGGAGTCACAAAGGCTGACTTCTCTCTAGCACTGGGAGTCAAGGGCACCTGCCAGTAACCCTTGGTAAGATCAATGGTTGTAAGATACTTAGCCTCATCCAGCTGCCCTAGGGGCTCAGTTGTCCTAGGCATCGAGTAAGCATCTGACTCTGTGTGACTATTTAATTTCCTGTAGTCCACACAGAACCTGGTGCTGCCATTCTTCTTTGGCACCAGCACCACTGGGGAGGCCCATGGACTGTTGGACTCTTGAATTAACCCTAGTTCCAACATTTCCTGTATCTCCTCCCTCAGAGTCTCACTCTCTCAGGTACCCAATTAGGGGCCTGCCTAATTGGCCTTTGGGGTCCTGTATTCACCTGGTGCTGCACCAGGTGGGTGCACCCTGGTTTCCCAGTGAACATGTCCCCAAACTCCTGTAACACTGCTCAGATTTCTCAAACCTGGGTAGGAGATAGCTGCTGGGACATTGCTACCCCTTCCCCTAGTTGTCAGTCCGAGCCTCACCTGAGGAGATCAGTCACCACATTTCCTTCAGACTCCTCCTGCAACCCACTGCAAATACTCAGCACAAGGGCCTCCCTATTGTGGTAAGGTTTCATCATGTTAACATGGTACAATTTCTGCTCCTGCCTCCTGCCTAGCAGCTCTACCATGTAGTTAACATCACTTACCTTTCTTACCACCTTGTAGGGTCCCTCCCAAACTGCTTGCAGCTTGTTGTGTCTGGCAGGAATGAGAACCATTATCTGATGCCCCACAGCATACTCTCTAGCTCAAGCATTCTTGTTATACCATACCTTTTTTCTGTTGTTGGGCTTCTGCTAGGTGCTCCTGGGCCAAGCTCATGAGTTCCCTGAGCCTTGTCCTGAGGTTTAGGACATATGCCATAACAGACTCCTTATGAGATTCACACTCACCTTCCCACTCATCACAAATTCAATCTAGAGGTCCCCTTAGCCTATGCCCATACAGCAACTCAAAGGGTGAAAAACCTGTGGATTCATGGGAAACATCTCTGTAAACAAACAACAGATGGGGTAAATATTTGTCCCACTCCCCCTTAAACTGGTCTGCAAATGTCCATAGCATGGACTTGAGTGTAGAGATTAACCTCTCAACAAGACCATTAGTCTGGGGATGGTAGGGGGATGTATTATTCTGGGGATGGTAGGGGGAGGTATTCAGGTGCTTCACCCCACAGTACTTCCACAGACAAGCCAGCAGGTCGGACATGAAATTGGCACCTCTGTCAGTCAGTATTTCTTTTGGGAAACCTACCCTGCTGAAAATGTCCAACAAATCATTTGCCACCTTTTCTGCCTCATTGGAGGACAGAGCCACTGTCTCAGGGTATCTTGTAGCATAATCTACTACCACTAGGATATACTTTTTCCCTGTGGAACTTGGGGTACTCAGAGACCCCACAATATCCATAGCTACCCTTTGAAATGGCTCCTCAATTACAGGCAAAGGCATCAAAGGAGCTCTCACCTTGTCTCCTGCCTTGCCTACCTTTTGGCACTGCTGACAGGTCCTGCAGTACCTGGTTACACCTCTGGAAATTCCAGACCAATAGAAGTCCTGCATAATACATTTCTTTGTATGTTTTATGCCCATATGACCTGCAAAGGGAATATCATGGGCTACGGATAGAAGCAAACTCCACGTAATTGTAGAACCAAATACCAACCAATGTAAAAGAAATCCAGGCCACCTTGTTGAGGTAAAAAACAGTCTTTATAAAAAGTCCACAGTACAAAATATTATAAGCGCTTTTGTCTACAAGCTAGACTTCTTCAGATAAGAATCATATTACATTTGCTACCCTTCCCTTATATAACATTTCCCCCAAATTGATCAATTAACATTTAAAAGGGAACTCTTTTTGAAATTGCACTTTCCATAAATTTGATGTCTCCGTGCATTTTCCAAAACGCAGCTCCTGCAAAACTATTTCTAAAGAAAAAAACATACAACAACCTTAAACTAAAAAATGTTGTACATGGTGTTAAAATAAAACATTCCTCATGTTGTTACAACAATAACTGTGCATATTTAGAGGAGCCATTCACTTCTAGCCAAAAATATGCTATTAATACATAATATCGTAAATCCTATCAAGGATAGTATAGAAAATATAAAGGTCCAGAATTACGTACCTACCATACTATTATAGAAGGAAAATAATCCCATGTAAAATACTGATTATTAACAAGGGGTGTAGACCTATTTTATATAATATAGGGCAGTATAAAGCTAAGGCAAAACATACTAAATGTTTTCTGCTTTAGATATTAAAACTGGTTTGATGGTCACATATTCATTTAATCCTGGTGTAATGAAAGATTTTAGTCTTAACTGCCATTTCAATTCTTTACCCAGCAAAATATTTTTTATGTCTCCCCCCTCCCCATTGTTATCTGTGATGGAATCAATGATAGCAAATTTAAAACCATTATATGCTGGGCATACCAATGAATGTTTGTATAAGGCACTCGTCTCTTTCCCTGTTCTTATATCATATTGGTGTTCATACATTCTATCTTTTAGTGCCCTATCTGTTTTACCTATATAGAATGCATGGCAACCCTCACATTTAGCCATATATACAACCATCCTGGTTTTGCAGTTGCCCTTACAAAATCTTACCACATTATTTAAATCATTATTTAGCCTAATCCATGTATCTCTCAAAATCATATTACATAGATTACAATTACCACAAGAAGTAGTGGCCTTTAGAATACCTTTCTTTTTCTCTCCTTGCTCAAATATTCTTTTAAAGTTTTTTCCAGTTCTATATGTAAAAAGAGGTACATTCCCAACTGTTTCATATACTTCCTTATTTATTTTCAATGTATTCCAATTTTTTCTAATTATGTTGGTGAATGATCCAGAAAACATATTGTATTCTAAGACACATGCCCCATAGAATTTTTTTCCTTCCTTCTCTCTTTTTGTAATTCTTCCCAAAAGTGCCACATATTTATTACCCCAGCCTCTATATACTTCATCTAGAATTTCAATAACCATATCAGTAGGGTACCCCCTTTCCAGGAATTTTTTACCCAAAAAGAGAAACTCTTTCAGCAAGTCGTTGAAATCAGAGGTCATTCTAGGTATTCTGACAGCTTGACCTTTAATAATACTTTTCTTTTGCATCTCGGGGTGGTGGCTAGTGTAATGTAAATAACTATTACACCAGGTGTCCTTACGGTATATTTTAGATGTAAAACCATTAGATGTTTTATAATGGTGGTGTCCAAATAATTAATACTATCTATATTCCATGTATGTGTAAAACACAAAAAAGAAGTACTCCTATTTATATAGTCCATAAATTGCTCTAAAATATCCTGAGTACTGTCCCACAATATAAAAATATCATCAAGGAACCTCAGGTAAAGTCTTATGTATTTTTGGAAATGACTGTGGAATACATATCTATTTTCCCATTCTAGTAAAACCAAATTAGCATAGACGGGGGCACATGCTGCCCCCTTAGCCACACCGCTCCTTTGTTGATAGTATTCCCCTTGGAAGCTGATATAGTCATTATCTCAAATCACTTCCATGAGTTCCAAAGTTAACAATATCTTGTCACCAGGAAGAGTGGAATACTTATAGAGACTTCTCCCAAAGTATTCATGCCCTTCCAATCGAGGAATACTTGTAAACAGGTCTTTAATATCTATTGTCAAGAAGCTGCAGCTCTCAGTCCATGTATCTTTAGTTAGTTTACTAAGAAATTCCCACGAATCTTTTATGAGATGAGGAATTTTATCCACTATTTCCTTTGTATAATTATCCACTAACACTGCTAAGGGATGAGTCTTAGAATTTTTTGCTGACACTATGGGTCTGAAGGGGGTTCACTGATGGATTTGTGAACTTTAGGTACACCAAAAAAGCAAGGTATAGAAGGATAGTTCTGCCTTAGAAAATTATACAATTTAGTGTTTATCCTATTGTCCATCAAATATTCCTCCAGCAAGGAATCTATTCTCCTGTAAGCAATGTTAATCTGATTTTTTGATACTGGTGAATATGTGGAAGTGTCCAACAATATATCCATAATTGCATTGTTATATTCCTCCACACCAAACAAGACAACCCCACCCCCTTTGTCAGGCTTCATAATACGACAATTACCCTGAGCTACCAATTCTTTTAATAGATATGTTTCATCAGCAGCCAAATTGGAATGTTGTGCCTTCCATATATTTCTAACATATTCTTCATAAATCTCATCTGTTACAATTTTTTCAAACATTAGCAATACAGGGTGTAGGGGTGGATTATATGTACTACTTCTCATTAATTCTACAGGCATACTATTATGGTCATCTTTTTTATAATTATTAACGTCTCTATTGATATTTTCATTGCTGTTACTGTAACTGTTGTTCTTATTGTTGAACAAAATATTTAAATTCATCTTTCTAAGGTATAACTTTAAATCTATAAGCAAATTAGCTACATCTCCATAGTCTGATTTCACAAATTTAAAACCTTTCAAAAAAAGTGTGAAATGTTCCTTCGTCAAAGTAATTGCAGTATAACTAAATATTTTGAAACCTTTATATTCCATAACAATACCTTCCGTACCATCTATTGGTGTTATTTCCCCTTCCTCATTACTTTTTTCCACCCATAGTTCATCCCATAAGTGTCGGGTGTTTGACCTGAATCCGAAGGATACCTGGTTTTGTTTGCCAAACGCTCTGACCTTCTTGGTTCTAAAAAATGTTCACCTTCTTCGGGAAAGGAATCTAACTCATGCAAAGGTCTACGGGTGTCAGTTCCTCCTACTAATTCACCATCATTCACCAAAATTATATTTTCGAAGTGTTGCTCCCCTCGTGTGTCCCTATTCTTAAAAACAGGATGACCTGCAAAGGGAATATCATGGGCTATGGATAGATGCGCCAGACAGTAGGCTCTAGGCACTACCAACTGCTGTATTCTCTCATGTTCTAGCCCTTCTTCAGGGGTCCACTCTCTATGCAGTAACTTTTTTTTCCAAGTATACAGACCCCCTTCCCTTGAGAATCAGGTCCCTCACTAGCTACTGCCTCAGGCCTTGCAATGTAGGATCTGAGAGCTGAGCCTGTCTCAACTCTCTCTTTGTAACCCTTCCCAGCTCCTCTTCCACAGGACGTCTGGCATCTTCTGACAGTGGTGCCTCACTGTCAGCCTGGGTACTACTACTCACCTCTTCCCTTGCAGTCCCTCTGTCCAAGGGAACATCAGTACTCACAAGCTGCTGTGGCTCACCTTCAGTCTCACTGCTACAGGGTAGCTCCCTATCTGAAGTAACCACTTCACCAGTCCTGGCTGCAAGTATGCAGTCTATTTGGGTCTCCCCCAGGCTACCAGACTCACACGCTTGTCTCCAAGCCTGAGTGCATGTAACTGCATGAGCACATGGTACTGCATTATCAAAATAATTCCCTATCAGGACATCTGCAGGGATATCCTCAAACACACCTACTTACTGGTTTCCTTTTCCACCCTCCCAGTCAAGGTGAACCCTAGCCAAAGGTATTTAGGTTCATAAGTTCATAGGTAAGTACTAGGCTATTTGGCCAAGGGCATCTGTAAGCCTAGCCAGAATGTGTTGGCTTTCACCACCCCCTTAGATTAGTTCCCTGTGCCTCTGTCCAGCAGAGCCACTGCAGTGATCCCCGGTGTAAATTTTATGCTACCCATCCACTTGTCAAGGTTTCTCTTGATGAGTGTTAGTGAGGGGCTCTGCCTATTGTAGATTGGAGTCCTGTTCCAAAGCATGGGGAGTCTTTGGGACAGGAATCTATCCCTCGAGCACATCCTATTTATTGTTGTGGTGAGGTATAGATCCCTAGAGCATGTGGCTCTCAAGGATTTGTTTTTTTTTAGGTGGAGCATGTCCACAATTCTGAGTTAGACATGGCCTTGTATGTCAGGCAGAGATCACCTCTGAGTAAGCGGTATGCAACTGAGTACAGCTGGAGTTTCTTCAGTCGGGCTGGATAGAGCATCTGTTTGAGGCCAGTAATCCTCTTGATGAGGTACTTCTGTGGTCTTTCCAGCTGTTGCAGGTGTCTTGTAAGGTACATCCCAAATGGGGTGTTGTACTCTATGATGGGTTTGATAAGTGATGAGTAGAGGGGCACAGTAACCTCTTTTGTTCTAGATGTGAACCCTTTTGTGATTAGGTGGGCCACATAGAAGAATTTTCTAACCACCTTGGCAATATGATTATCAAAGATTACTGTCTACTTGGATCCTCAGATCCCTTATTACATTTTCTGTATTTAGGGGACTACCACTTATGTGGTAGTTCCTGGGTACTTTGTTTTTTTCCAAAGGGGACGACTATGCACTTTTTGGCATTTAGCTTGAGGCCATGATTTTGACACCAGGTATCTGTCTCAGTGAGACCCTTCTGGAGGATGTCTGTATCAGCCGGAGAGAAAATTATGGCCCCCAGTTTGCAGTTATCTATGAAATTGGTCAGTCATAGTCCTCCTGTGTTTGCCTGTACCTGTGAGAAGTATATACCGAACAGGGGGTCCCAGGACTGGGCCCTGGAGGATGCCACTTGTAACCGATTTAGAGTCGGACCTAGAGCCTGCAACTCTCACTGTGTGGGTTCTATCCGTGAGCCAATTGACAACCCATCTTGTGATGTAGGGGTTTATGTTCAGGCTGGTGAGCTTGTCTATAATACCAGAATGGGGAATGGTGTTGAAAGTCTTTGCGAGGTCTAGGTAGACTGTGTGGACCTCCTTTCCCTCATCTAAAGCCTTGGTAACTGTCTCAAAGAAGTCCACCAGGTTTAGGAGGCATGATCTGCCCTTAACAAAGCCAAACTGGGTAAGGCCTAATGTTTGGAGGTTCCCAATGTCTCTGTTAATGAGTTCCATGATGATGCGCTCCATAGCCTTGCATACCAGGCTAGTCAGGCTTATAGGGCGATAGTTCCTGGAGTCCGTTGTGGCTCCACCTTTGTGGTGCAGGGTAACCGTTGCTGTGCACCACTCTATAGGTACATAGCCTGTAGAGAGGCTGAGTTTGAACAGTGTGTTTAGGTGAAGGGTTAGTTCATTTTGGAGTTTGTGTAAGATACAGCCTGGGACACCGTCCGGTCCCATTGAAGCTGTGTTTTTGGCTTTGGATATTGCTCTTTTAACCTGTGTATCAGTGATTGCCAGGGCAATCCCAACACACTATTAATAGGTGACTCTATAGTCAGACACACTGATGTCCCACTAACTAGGCTGGACAAGGGGAAGGTTACAGTTAGCTGCCTGTCAGGTGCCAGGATCCGCCACATAAAACAAGCATTCAGGTCACTCCAGAACAAGTACAAATACAACTCTGACATTGTCCATGTTGGTGTGAACGACCTGAGACGTACCTCCGTGGACTACATGACAAAAGACATGGAAGAGCTCCCTGATGACGTAGCCCAGGCCAGTATGACCCTGGTCCTGAGTAGCATCCTGCCCTCACCAAGAATGATGCCACAGTATAATGAAAAAATGATCAATTTCAACAATTGGCTAAGTTTCTGGTGTCATTCAAAGGGGATCCAGTATCTGTCCACCTGGGATGACATGCTCGACAGGCCATATTGCTTTGGAAGAGATGGCTTGCACCTGTCACCCTTAGGCTTTCGAATACTGGCCAAGGCTTTTGCTGCCCCATAGTGCTTTTTTTAGGTAAGGCTCAAAAGACAAACCCACCACTGTAAATAGCACAAGTAACCAAAAGCTAAGGGTAATGCTACTCAATGCCAGATGTATAAACCTCAAAATGCATGCACTTGAGGCACTCCTCAGTATGGAGAACATCGATATCTGTGCAGTAACAGAAACCTGGTTCAAGGCTCTAGAGAGCACTCCTGCACAACCAGGCTATAACTCATACCACACTTTTCGGCCATTTAACTTGGACTGAAACACCAAAGGTGGAAGTGTGTCCATATTCATTAAGGATATCCACACCTCCAGACTAGTTGCTCAGCATAATGCAGCCGAGGTTATCCAAGTGCAACTAACTCTGGACAAAACTGCAATCATAATTGTAGCTTGTTACAGATCACCCACCATGCCCCAGGATTCCCACTCCTCTTTTCTTGATGTACTGGAAAATATTAGGGCTCAACCAAACACCCTAATAATGGGCGGTTTCAACTACTCCACCATTAAGTGGGAAAACTACTCATGTACCAACTCCTTCGCTCAACGCTTTCTGGAATTCATAAACTCCAATGCCCTGGATCAACTTATCCACACCCCCACCAGGGGCAACAATATCCTAGATCTAGTCATTACCAATATGAGTGACTGGTGTTCCACACCTGAAGTCAACGTCTCATTGGTCTGATCCGACCATAAGCTAATTACCCTAGATATACACATCCTGCCTCCACCCCCCCATTAAGGAAACCATGGTAATAAAATTCTCCAAAGCCAACTTCATGCTTCTTAAGACAAAAGTGGTGAACTTCATGACACCCATGCAGATGGACAATACAGTTACGACTACTGAATCCTACACAATTGCACTTTATAAGCACTTACATGAGTGCATGGATTGTGCTATCCCAAACAGAACCAAGACGCTATCCTCCAAAAAAAAGGAAGCCAATCTAGTGGTCCCCTGCCATAAACAAACTGTACAACAGAAGAAAGAAACTCTTGCAAAAGAGAGTAAAATCTCCTGAGTGGAGGAGCTCCCTGGTCAGCCTCAGTAAGAAGCTGCAATCCCTGATAAAATCCTCCAAAGCTAGTTATGAAAACAAAATCGCCACTGATTCTAAACATAACCAAAAAGCATTCTATAGCTATGTCAAGAATCTCAATGGCGACACTCAGATCTGCTCTGAGTTACAGCACAATGGCACTAAATATACAGACCCAACTGATATTGCCAACATCCTGGCAGATAGGTTCAGTGCCAGCTTTACCCCCCTCTCAGCCCCTAAAGAGCCCATCTCTATACCAGAAGAATGCAAAGTGCCTGTAATCATGGCTGCACAGGTAAAAACCACACTGTCCAAAGCCAAGAACACAGCATCCATGGGACAAGACAACATCCCAGGCTGCGTTCTACATGAACTACAGAACGAACCGGCACCCCACCTAAGTACCATGTTCAGTCATAGCCTCACCTCAGGCTTTGTGCCTGCTGAATGGTGCACAGCACCAATTATCCCACTCCACAAGGGGGGAGCCACCATGGACCCCGGGAACTACTGCCCTATTAGCCTGACGTGCCTGGTCTGCAAGGTCATGGAACGTATCATCGTGGAACTTATAAACAAAGACATTGGTAATCTCCAAACCCTGGCTCCCACCCAGTTCAGGTTTGTAAAAGGCAGATAATGTCTCCTAAACCTGATAGACTTCTTTGAAGCAGTTACCAAAGCCATAGACAAGGGAAAGGTGGTTCACACAGCCTATCTAGATCTTGCAAAGGCTTTCAACACTATCCCCCTCTCTGGAATTATAGATAAACTCACTAAACTAGGTATAAATCCCTATGTCACAAGATGGGTTGCCAACTGGCTCACTGACAGAACCCACACTGTGAAAGTAGCAGACTCCAAATCCAACTTCAGACCAGTGACAAGTGGAGTACCACAGGGTTCAGTCATGTGTCCTCTCCTGTTTGGTATCTACTTCTCTGAAGTACAGGCTAACACAGAAGGTCTTTGGCTAACAGAGTTCGCAGATGACTGCAAACTAGGAGCCATAATCGAAACTCCTAACGATGTGGACATCCTACAAAAGGGCCTCACTGAGACAGATGCCTGGTGTCAAAGCTATGGCCTCAAGCTCAGTGCGTGCATTGTCATCCCCTTTGGTAAAAACTCTGTACCCATGAACTACAACATAGGCGGTAGAATACTTAACAACGAAAGTGTGATAAGAGACCTTGGGACACAGGTGGACAGTAGTTTCCTCTTTGATAATCACATCACCACAGTAGTCAAGAAATCCTTCTATGTGGCACACCTCATCACAAAAGGTTTCTCATCCAGAAAAAAAAGAAGTCATTGTTCCCCTCTACTCATCACTCATTAGACCCATTATAGAGTACAACGGCCCTTTTGGCATGTACTTCACAAGACATCTACAACAATTGGAAAGGCCCACAGAAATACCTCACAAAGAGGATTACTGACCTCAAACAGATGCCCTACGCAGACCATCTCAAAAAACTCCAGCTTTACTCCGTTGCATATCGCCTACTCAGAGGTGATCTCTGTCTAACATACAAAGCTATGTCAAACCCAGAGCTGTTGGACATGCTCCACTTAAGGAAATCCCAATCCCTCTGAGCTACACGCTCTAGGGACCTAAACCTTGTCACCACAACAAACAGAACATGCCAGAGGGATAGATTCCTGTCCCAGAGACTTCCCATACTCTGGAATAAACTACCTATCTATATCAAACAAAGGTCCTCATTAGCACTCTTCAAGAAAAATCTTGATGATTGGATGGGAAATAGGCAAATTCACCCCGGGGATCACCTCTGTGGTTCTGCTCGACAGTGGCATGGGAAAATAATTTTCTTGGGTGGCAAAAGCCAGGGTACCTTTTTGGCTGGGCTTGTATAGGCCCCAGGGCCGATAGCCTAGTACCTACCTATGAACCTTAAATTGATACCACAGTACCACTGATTCATTTCAGATTACATCATTTCTTTCTTTATCCCAGGCTAACAGAAGCTCAACATTTACATTTGTAACATCTCTTTTTAGTTATCTTGCACCTGCAGGAAGCTACAGCAATAAAAGACATTCCATATGTAAATTCTAGTAATTATTCCTTAAGTTAAAGCAATAGAAAGACTGTGCTAGGCCAGACAGACTGACTTTGAGCTCTGAGATCAAAGACAGTCATGAAATGCTTGACTTATCAGCTTTCTTACAGCAGAGTGCACTGTTGTTACATTTTTTCCAGTTCAACATCCAATACCATCTTTTCACATTTAAGAGAGCAAGCCTGTGGCTTACATTAATATTTACAAATGACAGAATTATCTACAAAATTCTATCTAGGTAGGCTGGCAGCCTTTATCTATCTTCACAATGTGTACATTGCATTTTGTTAGTTTTGTTTCTGTCGAGTTATTAGTATTGTGGTGAAATTTGAACCTTTGATTAAGAATTAGTCCAAGGTACTAATCCTACCAGGATTTTGATTTAAAGTCAATATTAGCCCGGTGTTGTTGCTTTACAGGCAAATGATATTCAGATCGATTTGATGTGTAGTTGTAAAAATGTCAAAGTTTTCTAAAGTGGGCTTCAAAATTATTTTGTTTGTTTGACAACCACATAAGCACATGAGGCTTATGTATCTCCTTGTAGCAGTAACTGGTGAGCAATGTTTAAGTTATTAGAGTCACAGAGTAGAAGAATGTAAACTAATGGATTTAAACCCAGGATTACATGACTAATCTCATGACCAGGTCATAGCTTTAATTATCTGCACTAAATTGCCAGTCATCTTGATCATCTTTAATGGCTGTGGAACACAGACACAGAGTTTTGTCCTTGGCATGATGCTACAGAGTGGCTATAAGGTAGAGACTGCCTGATGTTGACAAAATATGAAAATGAGACAGTGCCAATCTCTGACCCCAAGGAACACCATGGAAAACATGTTTAGGTGTGGAGAGTGCAGTGTTCTGTTTCACACATTGTTACCAATTAATAAGGTACTTTGGCACCCAGTCCATGTAGTTCGGGTCAATATAAATGTCACTGAGACATTTTATTAAAAAACTGCATCTCATGTTTTTGAATGGTTTACAGAGGACTGGGAAAATAGCAGCAGCTGCATGCCCTTTAATTAATTCTGTTGTGATACAGTTTGTTATGGTTACCAGTATTGTATCCAGACTACCTTTAGCCCTAAAGTAATTTTTGAAATGGTTTGGTTATAGGTTTGCAGGTGTTTTAGAAACATTGCAGAATCCCCTTTTCAGGTAACCTGAATCAAAGGACTAGGTAAGCCAAGCCCTGATTATGCAAATAGAGAACCAGTTTGTTTTGCTGCAAATCTGCTCTGGTAACAAACCCATAAACCAGCATCAAGGCACAGATTCTCAATATTTTGAGTGAGAAGTTTATTACAACATATGCATGTATATACAGTTGGTTTCACTCATAAGGCCATTTTCACAAATTATTACAAACATATATCAAATCCTTTATTAAAATAAATCTCAGTTTACTACATGACCTTACTTAATTACTCATTTAAAGGGGCTCCCTATTGAAATGTTGGCACTGGGTACAAGTCTAAAAAAAGACTGAAAATGCAGAAGAAGAATGAATCTTGAAAATCACTCTTCTCCTTAAAACTTCTTTTTCCAGGGAGGACAAGCCCCCCTGCACCCCTTCCAAGTGGATATATACCAACTCCAAATCACCATACCTCAGAGAAAAGTGAATATTCCAAGAAATGAAATCTCGGACTTTGTACATATATGTCCATCCTTTCAGCCATCTAGTCTGTGTTTTGGGACTCACTCTACCAGATCCCAAAATTTCAAATGGTTACCATTTAAACTGACGTATCCACTTGCTTAATACATAACAGCATTATCTGATCTATGCAATATATGACCTAATTAATGTTTTAGGGATATAAATGGAGGTAATCCACAGTTAAATTTTTTTGCTCATAGCATTAGTACTCTGCACTAACTGCCAGACTATAGTTTTTTCTTGAGATCATTCAAAATAACTCTTTCTGTTGCAGTTTTAACTCAATATTCTCACCTCTAGTACTCACAATTCCTAAAGTCATTTTTCAGACACAGTGAATACAAAATTATAATTATTTGAGTGCATCTCCTACACAGGCTTATGCAATGTTTTTTAAATCCAGTTCCATTTTGACTTTTGCCTTGTGTTAACTTATGCTTTTCTTAGTGTTCTGTTGCATTTCCCTACAAAATATGCCAAACTACAAGTAGCCATTTTTGTAAACTGGAATCCGATCTGTCTTCAGGTATCAAAGCCACAGTTCTCTATACCTCTGCAGCATAGGGATCCCCTTGGATAAGATAGCTGCCTCCCACTACAATGATGGTTAGGAATCATAGGATGCACTACCTACTTGTTGGGATGGTTGGTGTCAGGCTCTATTGTTTCTCCAGGATGTCTGCAACATGTTAAAAGGAGCTTAAGGCACACAAATATAAACAAACAGAAGAAAGAAAGATGGAAGGTTAGAGTAGTGGGAATTTGCTCTGAATGGATAATGACTGTTTTGATGTTTTTCCTGGTCATACTTTACTATAGTTTGGGCCACAGGATTTAGCTGATTGGGTTTTCCTATCATTGTTGGGGATCAATGGGTCGAACTTTCATCATATGTGTACATGTGTGATGTTGACATGCATGTTGTGATGTTGCCATGCATGTCATGGGCATGACATCAGTCTTATTAACTCATGGTATTACATCTGGAAACATAAAAAAGATATGCAGTTACAGATAAAAAAGATGGAATACTTGCAGTTTATATTTGGGATGGCTTAGATGAAACAAGCACGTGAGTTGATCAGCTAGGAAAATTGGAGAGGGTTGTTCAACTTCACATGGCAAAGTAAAGGTCACTTTAATTATATCATGTTTGAAAAAAAAAGGGGGGGGGGTTAATTCTCTAGAGTTCTGTTGATATTCTAGAGTAATTTAAAGTGTCCAAGAGTTTCTTGGATTGCCTTAATTCACTTCATGTAGGGAATGGGGAAGTGTGAATTAGGCTGCTGGTGTGTGTGTGGGGGGATACATCTTACTCTTCAGGCATGTTTTAATGTATTTCAGCAGTGGACTAGTAGAGGTTCTTGCCACAGTTTAGATTATGTCATAGTAATGGCAAGATCCTATGGCTGATGTTCCAGGATCCGTGCTTTGGGTGAGTATAAGCACTCAAAGAGAAATCGATAGGCCCCAAGAATTGTACTAAAATTGCTTTGCAGATGTAGTTGTGCAGGCAGAAAGAGGTCTTACATCAATCAATGTTAGAAAAGATACTGCTGGCAAAGAGTGCTAAATGTAACTCTATAGCTCACCTCTAAAACCTCCAGCACCCTAAGGTGGAGCATTACTTTGCATGCTGGGAAACTAATAGACACATGGGTAGGTTGTGTCTTTGGATTACTTATACCAGCAAATAGGAAGCACATAACTGGTAGGAGGATATGTTTATGCTAAAATAATGCTGGGGTTGGGGATTAAGCCATTATTAGCACCATATATAATTAGAGATAATATTAATGGTTATATCAGGAGAGGGTTTAGATAGATGGGACAAAAGGTGATGATGGTTATAGTTGTACAGGTACATGAATTTGATGCCTCTGGGTCAAAACTTCTTTTTGAGGCGGTGAAGGCTGCCAGCCTAGCCAGATAGAATTTTATAGATAATTCTGTCATTTGTAAATATGAATGTAAACTACAGGCTTGGTGACATAAATGTAAAGAAATACTAATACATGTGGAACTGGAAATAAACATGGCCACAGTGCACTCTACTGACCAAAGTAAAGCATGTGGTGACACTTTGAAGTAGACAGTGGTGCCGAAAAGTCTAGATGAAGAAATTCTTTCTATTGTTTTAACCAAGAGCTAAATTTCTAGATTTAAACATGCAAATGTATTTTTATTGCTCTATTCCTGACCAGCTGCAAGATAACAAAAGGGAGATGTTGAGAATGTAAATGCAGTTAATGTGTAGCCCGGGAACTCCAGGAAGGTGTTAACAGAATGATGTAATGTTTATCAGAACTGCAATTTCAATTTAAACAGAGAACCAGAGATTATTAAGCATTTTTGTCTTGATCATCCAACTCACAGCACTGCCTCTTGCTCACATGTAAGTTATCTTAGACTTGTGTTTTCTTTTAGAGATAGCTAGAACTATAAAGTTTAGACTAAGTGTTTTTCTGTGATGTCAGAACTGTACTACTGAATTATTTTAAGTATTTTTGTGTGATCTCTGAACTTTTGACTAGCACTGTATAGTAGAAAGTATTGTCTTGTGGTTTTAATTATTTATTATTAAATATTTTAAAACCTTTAACTGTGGCTGGTTTGTGTAGAGATAAGTTAAGCTCTAAGAGTACATTGCATGTATATAAGGATCCTGTACCAGGTCACTCTAATAAGCCTTGAGACTGTTTAGTCATACTACCAATTGGATAATAATATTGCACAGTAATAATTGGAGACTTTTAAGGACCTTTGTGTAGCTGATAATTATTAGCTGGGTGATGGCAAGTGGTACTACTGTATAGTCTGGGTAAAATGGGCACAGCTGGAGAATCTGTGACAGCCTTCCCCAGGAGTGTCTGTGTGGTTGAATAAACTCTTATCTCATAGTGTGTGTATGTCAGCTACTTGGGCAGGGACATGAAGCACTGGTTGGACAGAGAGGGTGCTGGAGATTTTAACTTACCCAGCTAGGCTGAGATCTGGACCCTATAGCTTTGCCAGTGGGGAGTCTTATTGGGGACCTGGGGAGCAAGGGAGTGACCAGCACTGGACTGACTGTGATCTCTGTGTGCTCTTCAGGGAAATTGCACTTTACTGTGTGTATTTATTATCCTTTCCACTCTTGCACACAGTCTTTGGACTCATGGGTCTAGGGGATCAGGATCAGGAGTCAGTGGATGCAAGACCCCAGAACACTCTGAGTTTTGGATCTCAGGACTTGGGTGTGTTTATACCATATGCACATTCGATTGGGAGTCAAAGAGAAGATTTGGCAGGGAAAATTTACAGATGTCTTGGACCTCAGCAAAA
Source organism: Protopterus annectens (assembly GCF_019279795.1). Lineage (NCBI taxonomy): Eukaryota > Metazoa > Chordata > Ceratodontiformes > Protopteridae > Protopterus > Protopterus annectens. The sequence goes on along the minus strand of NC_056741.1, from coordinate 573,179,725 downwards.
TAGATGGAGGAGCAAGAGGTTAGTGTAATCTGAAACATCTTGGGGGTGGGTTCAAGAATCTAACTGTGGTGTTGTCAGCTTTGAGGAAGGGGGTACAGGTAGGTTCAAAGTTGGGATCTGAGATAATGTAGGTGAGCTATTTCAGGGGGTATTAAACTAGTCACATCCTCTTCCTTTTTTTTACTCCTCTTAGAAGTATTTTTTTCCAAAAAATTATTTTACTGGATCAAAGACCTATACTAAGATGAATGTATTCCCATAAAATAAACTCATTGCTGCTCATGAACTGTTTCTCTGTATAAATATCTCCTGTTTGTGCAGCTGTGCAAGGAACTTGGGGTCTTCTTGAACGAGGGTAAAGCTAGAAAGCCAGTCTAAAGTTCTAATGTTTTTAGGCCTGGAAGTGGATGCCAATGAAGGTTTCTTTCTACCCCTTGATAAGTTAGGTAAGCTGTAATGCAAAGTATCAGAAATGCATAGCAAAGATAGGGTGTGGGTGACAAAAGTTATGGAGGTTTTGGGTTTGTTGAATTTTGTATGTAAAGCTATTACCCCAGGTAGAACCTTCAATATGTCAGTAGCTAACTTGCAGTTTGGGGCTAGATGCAAACTACAATGGGTTAGGATTTTAACACTAGTTAAAGAGGATATGGCAGTCTGGGTGGATTTTTTCCATCAGTTCAATGGAGTGGCTTTTATGGAAAGAGAATTGGGACTCTTCAGAAGAGTTGCGGCTTTACGTGGACACAACAGGCGGCTTGGTTTCCTCAAAGTTAAGTAGCTTGAGGATAAGTGGCCCTCAGATTGGAGGAAGAGCATTACCTTTCAAACCTTATGCCCATTTGGAATGCCATGGTGTAACAGGGTGAATTAGATAATAAGAAAGTTGTTTTTCACTCCAACAACTTCGCAGTTGTGCAAATATAAAAAAAAAAAAAAAAAAAAAACAGTAAGGTCTAATCTGGTGGAGGATTTGTTAACAAGGCTTGCTTTGCATTGCTTGAGAATTTATCTGTCTTTTACAGCTAAATACACTCCAGTCATATTGGTGCTTTGGCTGACATTTTTTTCAGTTCCACAGGTTCTGGAGACTGGCATCAGAAACATATGTGAGTCCAGAGCATGTCCTAAGTATGTTTTAAAGAGTTAGGTAGAAATAGCAAGATGCTTGTTATAGAAATTCTGGGCAAAGTTCACCAGGTGGTCTTACAAAGCAGACTTAATGGCCTTTAAAGTATTTATTTTAAGGCTACTGAGGGAGAAGCAGCATTCCTCAGTGAAGCTTGTAGCTGAAGATTTGAGTTTTAGATGGGAGATGGGGGAGGCAGTTAGATCAATGAGAGTCCAAATGGCAGTGCTAAGAGCAGTGACAGGGTTTTCAGGTGTGGCCCATGGCACTAATAGCTGGTTTATTATGAGGTTGCTGAAACACTGGGAGATGTTGAGGGAGGAGGAAGCAGATAGGGGACTGCCGTTAGGGTAGCACTTTTTAAGATTATTATTGAAAGGACTGTACACTATTCTGGATTGCTTCCACAATCATGTGTTGAGGGTATCTCTATCAGTCTTTATGTATGTAGGGGTGTTAAGGGTGAATGAGTTGTTAGGAGAGTTTATATGATTTAACATTTGTATTACAAGTTCAGCTGTTTTGTTCTAGCTGAAAATGTTGAAGATGGGCCAGGCTGGTAAAAGTAGGAAGGTAGAAATGATGACTAGTTACTCTGTCCAGTGTCCTGGGGTTACCACAGCAGAGTTTGTTTTTTGTCAGTTTAAACCAGTTCATTTTCAGTGATCTCATGGGTAGGCCAGTGTCAGCTAATTGTTTGACAGGATGATAAGACAAGCCTTGGGAAGTCAAGATGTTGATGGAGGAAGATTTAAGACTTCTTTTAGAGCAGGGATGGCTTTGAATTTAGCAGTTAAAGAGATCTCAACTAAGGTAATAAAGAGTGCAGGTAGAGAGGCATATAATGCATTTTTGTCTAATGTGAGATTGGGTAAGGCGGTATTTTCAGATTCATTTATGGTAGATAGTTAACACGTGTTTTTTCTTGTTGCCATCAAGAAGAAAGAAGTTGTGGAGGGCCACTCATTTATCTACTGAGCTTGTCAGGTAGTAGCAGTATGTCCTAGGGTCCTGAATTTGAGGCTTTCCTCAGGATTTTAGGAAGTGCATTCACTGGGTCAATGAGCTTTGAGACTGTGCCAACTGGTGAGTAAGCCTAGTGAGATACGAGTTAGCTTCAAGAGCTGGAATTTCACATTATATATCTGGGTAGAAATGAAGTGTAGGCTACTTTCTTGGATTATTAGCAGTAGAGACATTTCATTAATCATAAGGTTGCTAGAGATAGGCTTGTGCTGAATTTCTTAGTGTTAGAACACTTGGACACTACAGACAGATACCCAGTGTGGTTCAGAGATGATGAGGTTCATCTTGGTGATTTAGACATGGATCTTTCTAATGTACAACTTTCTTTATTTTTGAAGGATAGCTAAACCCATTAGTAGAAAGGGGGGAGGCTGTTTGACCCAGCCTTGTGGGAAGAAGAAGGGATGTCTCCTTCTAATATAGAAGGGAGGTCTTTCTTTTCCCTGCCTTCCATCTTTTTGGTTTTGTTAAAGTGCGCTGTTTTAACACTGCTTGTTTTTTGGGATCAGACAATGGGTTAGTGAGTGGTAGGTTGATGCTGTTGCAGTCTAGGTGAGGTGAGCATTCTGCTATGCTACCCTGGTTTGTTCAGCTGTCATTATTTACAATGTTTTGTTGTGGTTGTGTTTAGAGGTGGACATTCTGCTACACTGCCCAAATGAAGTTAAATATCTTTTATATTGATTTAAGTATTCAGAAATTTTGTGTTTTGCCATATTTCAATAAAGAGGTTGCACAGTGTGACTTGTGTCATTCTTGAAGTGGGATTTGAGGTAGGGTTTCAGTGACAAAAAACTACATGGCTATTCCTGTTATAATCTAGCTACTGTCTTCCAACCTATTTGGATGTAAATTGCATTTTCTTTGGCAGCACCAAGGATCAAATGGTGGAAATTGAAAAAGGGTAATTGTGAGGTGGAGTTCAGGGAAGAGTTAAGACAGGCACTGGGTGGCAGTGAAGAGTTACTGAATAGCTGGGAAACTACATCAGAGCTAGTAAGGGAGATGGCTCGAAAGGTGCTTGGTGTGACATCTGGAAAGAGGAAGGAGGACAAGGAGACCTGGTGGTGAAACGAAGAAGTACAGGAGAGTATACAGAGAAAGAGTTTGGTGAAGAAGAAGTGGGATTGTCAGAGAGATGGAGAAAGTAGACAAGAGTATAAGGAGATGAGGTGCATGGCAAAGATAGAGGTGGTGAAGGCTAAGGATAAGGCGTATGAAGAGTTGTATGAAAGGTTGGACACTAAGGAGGGAGAAAAGGACCTGTACCGATTGGCTAGACAGAGGGACCGAGCTTGTAAAGATGCGCAGCAGGTAAGGGTGATAAAGGATAATGAGGGGAAACATAGTCCCAAGTGAGGAGAGTGTGTTGAGCAGATGGAAAGCGTACTTTGAGGGGGTGATGAATGAAGAGAATGAGAGGGAGAGAAGGTTGGATGATGTGTGGATAGTGAATCATGAAATGCAGTGGATTAGCAAGGAGGAAGTAAGGATAGCTATGAAGAGGATGAATAATGGAAAGGCTGTTGGTCCAGATGACATACCTGTGGAAGCATGGAGGTGTTTAGGTGAAATGGCAGCGGAGTTTTTAACTAGATTGTTTAATGATATTTTGGAAAGTGAGAGGATGCCTGAGGAATGGAGAAACAGTGTTTTGGTACCGATATTTAAGAATAAGGGTGATGTGCAGAGCTGTAGTAACTACAGAGGGATTAAATTGATCAGTCACAGCATGAAGTTATGGGAAAGAGTAGTGAAAGCTAGGTTAAGAAGGGAGGTGATGATTAGTGATCAGCAGTATGGTTTCATACCAGGAAAGAGCACTACAAGTGTGATGCTTGCTCTGATAGTGTTGATGGAGAAGTACAGAAAAGGTCAGAAGGAGTTGCATTGTGTCTTTGTGGACTTAGAGAAAGCATATGACAGGGTGCCTAGAGAGGAGGTGTGGTATTGTATGAGGAAGTCAGGAGTGTCAGAGAAGTATGTGAGAATGGAACAGGATATGTACGAGGGTAGTGTGACAGCTGTATGGTCTGCAGTGGGAGTGACTGATGCATTTAAGGTGGAGGTGGTATTATATCAAGGATCAGCTCTGAGCCCTTTCTTATTTGCAATGGTGATGGACAGGTTGACAGACAAGATCAGACAGGAGTCCCCATGGACTACCAGGTTATACCTCATACCATGCTTTTCGGCCCCAAAACTTGGACCGAACCACAAAAGGAGGGGGAGTATCAATATTCGTCAAAGATACCCACACCTCCAGGTTGGTGGCACAGCATGAAGCATCAGAGACTATCCATGTGCAAATAACAGTGGGTAAAACTGCCTTCCAGTTTATAGCCTGCTACAGACCACCCTCCCAAACCCAGGAACCCCACTCAGCCTTCCTGAGAACACTGGAAAATATGAAGGTCTCTCCAAACACCATTATATTGGGTGACTTCAACTACCCAAACATAGACTGGGAGCATTACTCTAGCTCTAACACCCTAGCCCAAAGGTTCCTAGAATTTATAAACTCAAATGCTATGGAACAACTTGTTACCACTCCCACAAGAGGGGAAAACATACTGGACCTGATCATCACCAACATGGGGACTCTATGCTCCAGACCAGAAGGGTATCCCTCACTGGTAAGATCAGACCATAAACTAATCTCACTGGATATTCACATCCTGACCCCACCCCCTGCCCAGAAAACCACAGTGAAAAACTTCGCTAAAGCAAATTTCACACTCCTCAAAACTGAGGTGGAATCCTTCAATGCCCCCGGGCCTGTGGAAAATATGGCCCAGACCGCAGAATCCTTTATAAACGCATTCTATGAACACCTTCAGGAATGCATGGATCCTGCAATCCCAAATAAAACCAAGACCCAATCCTGCAAAGGCAGACGTCCTGTCTGGTGGACCCCAGCCATAAACAAACTATACAATAGAAGGAGGAAGCTACTACATGATAGAGCAAAATCCCAAAAAGGGAAGGCATCTCTGATTAGTATTAGCAAAAAACTACGGACACTCATAAAATCGTCTAAGGCCAGCTTCAAGAAAAATTTGCACAGGACACTAAGGATAATCACAAGACTTTCTTTAGTTATGTTAGGAACCTGGGTGGGAATTCCAAGATATGCTCAGAATTAGTCCAAAATGACAAAAAATGCACTGAACCCACAGACATTGCCAACATCCTAACTGACAGGTTCAGCGCAAACTTCTTCCCCCCCCCCCACCAAAAGGGCAAATATCTATCCCAGCAGAGTGCTGCCCCCCTGACATCTCAGATGTTCAGGTAAGAGCTGCCCTCTCCAAAGCAAAAAACACAGCATCAATGGGACCAGACGGTGTCCCAGGCTGCGTCCTACATGAACTCCAAGAAGAGCTAAACCCAAACATAAAACTACTGTTCAATCTCAGCCTTACTACAGGATATGTACCCAAAGAGTGGCGTACAGCAATAGTGGTCCCTCTCCACAAAGGTGGTGCCTCAACGGATCCTGGAAACTATCGCCCCATAAGCCTGATTAGCTTGGTCTGCAAAGCTATGGAAAGGATCATCATGGACCTCATAAATAAAGATATTGGGGACCTACAGACACTGGATCCTACCCAGTTCGGCTTTGTTCTTAAACCTGGTCGATTTCTTTGAAACAGTCACCAAGGCCATTGACGAGGGGAAGGTGGTCCACACAGCCTACCTGGACCTCGCAAAAGCCTTCAATACAATACCCGACTCGGGCATTATAGATAAGCTCACCAGCTTAAATATAAACCCCTATGTCACTAGATGGGTTGCAAACTGGCTCAAGGACAGAACACACATGGTTAGAATTGCTGGAGCCATGTCAGACTCCAAACCAGTTACAAGTGGCATCCCACAAGGCTCAGTCCTGGGACCTCTCTTGTTCGGTATATATTTCTCGGAGGTACAGGCCAACACAGAAGGACTGTGGCTGACCAAGTTCGCAGATGACTGCAAATTGGGCACCATAATCGACTCTCCAGCCGACACAAGCATCCTCCAAAAGGGCCTCATAGAAACAGACAACTGGTGCCAGAGCCATGGCCTCAAGCTAAACGCCAAAAGTGTATAGTCATCCCTTTGGCAAAAGCAAGTGCCCACAAATTACCACATAGGTGGTAATCCATTAAGTACAGAAGAAGTAATTAGGGACCTGGGGACCCAAGTTGATAGCAATCTCTCATTTGACAACCACTTGGCCAAAGTGGTTAGAAAAACATTTTATATAGCCCACCTAATCATGAAGGGATTCACATCTAGATCAGGGGAGGTCATCGTGCACCTTTACTCATCCCTCATCAGGCCCATAATTGAGTACAATGCCCCTTTTGGGATGTACCTTACCAGACACCTGCAGCAATTGGAAAGACCCCAAAAGTACCTCACCAAGAGGATCAAAGGGCTCATACAGATGCCATATGCTGCCCGGTTAAAGAAACTCCAGCTCTACTCAGTGGCATACTGCCTGCTCAGAGGCGATCTGTGCCTGACGTATAAAGCCATGTCCAACCCAGAATTAATGGACATGCAGCACCTCAGAAAATCCAAATCCCATCGAGCTATGCGCTCGAGAGACTTGAACCTCAGCACTGAAATAAATAGGACATGCTGGAGGGACAGATTCATAACCCAAAGGCTCCCTTCACTCTGGAATAAAATCCCAGTCCAGGTTAGGCAGAGTCCCTCATTGACTCTATTCCAGAGGAATCTTGATGAGTGGATGGGAGATCGTAGGTTTACCCCGGGTATCACTTCTGTGTCACTGTTAGACAGAGGCACAGTATACTAACCTCGAAAAAGGGCATAGCAAAATTAATTTAAAATGGGTGGCGAAAGCCAAACACACTCTGGCTAGGCTTATAGATGCCCTAGGGCAGATAGCCTAGTATGAACCTATGAACCTATGAACCTATGATGTTTGTAGATGACATTGTGATCTGTAGTGAATGTAGGGAACAGGTGGAGGAGACCCTGGAAAGGTGGAAATATTCTCTAGAGAGAAGAGGAATGAAGGTCAGCAGGACTAAGACAGACTATATGTGTGTGAATGGGAGGGAGGATAGATGAATGGTGAGGATGCAGGGAGTAGAGGTGGCGAAGGTGGATGAGTTTAAATACTTGGGATCAACAGTTCAGCGTAATGATGAGTGTGGAAGAGAGGTGAAGAAGAGAGTATAGGCAGGATGGAGTGGGTGGAGAAGAATGTCAGAAGCGATTTGTGACAGACGAGTACCAGTAAGAGTGAAAGGGAAGGTCTACAAGAGGGTAGTGAGACCAGCTATGTTACATGGGTTGGAGACAGTGGCATTGACAAAAAGGCAGGAGTCAGAGCTGGACGTGGCAGAGTTAAAGATGTTAAGATTTGCACTGGGTGTGATGAGGGTGGACAGGATTAGGAATAAGTATATTAGAGGGTCAGTCCAGGTTGGAAGGTTTGGAGACAAAGCCAGGGAGGCAAGATTATGTTGGTTTGGACATGTGCTGAGGAGGGATGCATAGTTTATTGGGAAAAAGATGCTAAAGATGAAGCTGCCAGGTAACAGGAAAAGAGGAAGGCCTAAGATAAAGTTTATGGATGTGTTGAGAGAAGACATGCAGGTGGTTGATGTGACAGAGCAAGATGCAGAGGACAGGAAGAAATGGAAACAGATGATCCGCTGTGGCGACCCCTAATGGGAGCAGCCAAAAGAAGAAGTAAAGTAAATAAGGTATTCTAAACTTTCATTCAAACTGCTGTTAGATTAAATATCAGAAAAGTGTAATCATTACCTCAGCATAGAAAAGTGTATATAAATCTATTAATCCCAAATTGATTTACAGTGATCAGTTGTCTAAAATGAAATGCATTTACAGGACAAAGCTAGTACATAATTTAAATAAATTTGAGTCTGCAATATAATATGTGAACAGACAGCCACAGACACAAACTTACATCTCTCATGCGCACACACACACACACACACACACACACACACACACACACACACATACACACACACACACACACACACACACACACACACACACACACACACACACACACACACACACACACACACATACACACACACTATACTGTATATATTTGATGCTCTTTGTTAAGATTGGGCTGGCTGTCATGTGTATTGGGCTCAGGTTTCCATTCATAGCCTGTTTGTTATGTGTTTGAGAAATTAATTGGAAGAAATTCACCTATGGTGTGAAACTGAAGAGGAGATTTGTTTTTTATTTTTTTGGAAATCGTTTTGGGAACACTGCTCTGCCACACTTTTGGTATCAGTTTTTGTGTGGTTGTATGAAGAGTGTTACGGCTTCTAAAGCTGTCAGTGGATTTTTTTTCATGTCTACAGAATCAAATTGGCTTAATGGTTTCTCTTTTCTTATTTATTTTTATTTATTTATCTATTTAATTATTTATTCATTCTTTGCTGGCTGGGTTAGTCCCACTAGGCTAGGAGCCTCTTTTCAGAGGAGACCTGAGGTGGTACTTATACTACCAGGGAAATTTTGGCCTGGCCATCAGTAAACTTCCCCTACTCTTTTTGATTGATGCTGTGAGATCTTACACATTCATCTGGGCTACCAACAATACAAGCAGATTGAACCTTGGTTTAATGCCTCAGTGTTAGGACAACACACTCAAGAGTGCAGCACCCCCTTATGCTATGCTATAGTGTCAGTAATATGTCTATCTGGTGTGGGAATAGAACCTACAACTTTCTCCACCAAAGGCGAGAGTGCTACATGTTGCACAACTGACACTGCAAAGGACCCATTCATTCCTTTGGGGTGAAAGCCCACCAGCTCCTTCATTCCTGGGTTGAGGTGACCGTCAGATGGTTGATAGTGGGACAATCTGCTCATCATGCAGACTGTATAATACCCAACTCCTCAGTACCTTGCACATCCCACAACTGCTACTTGTTTAGAGGTACACTCATGCTACCACACTTGCACAACTTCCTGGTTGAGTGAGTCCTCCATATAAAGTGTGGGCACAATAGGCCCCTTGTTATGGGTTGTGAAGATGTGAGGTATTGCCATCTGTGCAAGGGAGAATAGGGCAGTGCATATGTAACATATGCCAGCATAGTTAGCTGGGGTTTTGTAACAAATTTTGTATCATTTGACTATCACACTGACTTGTACCGATGGTTGCATTAAAAATGTATCAGTAGTGTTATTATAACTGATTAAATATTTATGCAAGAAAACACACTGCCACGGCTAGGAAACACTCATCGAAGCTTAATTAACCAAATTACACAAGATTGAGTGCTTTCTTCCCTACATCCAGGGATTTCATCAGAATCTCATTAAATATTTATGTTTAAATAAAGAATAATGGAAGGGAAGACTAGACGTTTTTGAAATTGTTCTATAGCTTTCGGATATTGTAATAGATCTTAGCAAGCTCTGTGTATTGTACAGTTGTCAGGTAATCAAATATGATGTCATTCTATAACTAGCACAAAGAGGATATAACTCACACAGCAACTTCTTTTGTTTTGTTTTCTTTGGAACCTGATATAAAAGATCTATGACAGTTATCACAGTCAGTTAGTTGAGTTCAGTCTGTTAGAAGCATATCACCTTCCCTTGTGGAAGTAAGCATCTCAGCATCTAATCTTGCCTTGCTGTATTATTTAAGTTAGCTAGGGAACTGCTATTTATAGACAGTTAAGAAATACAGTGAGATCAGTTAAGTAGTGTTTTTCTGCATCTGTTTGACTCTGTCCAATTGTGTTATTTTTATTTCACCTGTGATTGAAACTCTGATGTTTATTATACTTAGATATTTAGTATTGTCAAGTTTTCTATTTTATTATTTATTATTATAGCAGTAAATGAAGATGTTAACAAGGTGAATTAGATAACAAGAGGATATACTGAATGGTATATTGAAGATTTAGTCATGGTTAGTGTGGTTTAATCATGAGGGTGAAACCAAGGTGATTAATAAAGCCAACCATGGGTAAATCTTCAGTATACTACACTGCAGAATTGGTTATTGCTATTATACAATGACATTATTTAAGAAAAAAAATACTTACTTTTCTTAGATGTCTTTTTATAATGCCTCTGTGGTGCCCTTCTGCATTTTTTAGGTATCCTGTTTTTTTCCTGATATACTGCACATGCGTATGGGACTTGCATTCCCACACTTACACAGTACATCAGTGCTGTGCAAAGGAAGCAATGGAGAAAGGAAGATCTCTACTGCTTTTTATTTTTTATTTATTTAAAAGAAAAAAGAAACCAGGAGACTTTTAATGTTCAGGAGAGCTGGGACATAGAAAATAAAAGGATACTCAGATATGTTTCTTTAGTTTTGCAGAACAAACTTGATGATCCTCTTATTTTTCTCTGTGCCATCTCCCTCATTCATTTGAGGTCTTCAGTTTTGTAAATTTATTAAAAAATAGAAAGAAAAGTAAATATTTTATGAGCCATACTAATGGAAAAACAGTCCAGGCAACCGGACCTTTTTCCATTGGTATATTCTCAGATTTACAATGGGCACGCTGGTTGGGCTGACCAATCAGCGTGCTCCTTTTTGAATATTACTGGCCAGTCATTGTATAATAAATATTTTTATACCTTTCATTGTGGCCGGTCTTTTAGAGAATACTCTTACTGTCTTGAGAGTAGTTGTGCTTATTTTAGTGACACCTTGGCTACTCCGAAAAGTCTGCCTGCTTTGGTTACTCTCTATTGTTTATATTACTGATTTTACTCAGTATAATTGGATACACTTGTAAGAGCCTGACAGTGGTTGACTGGAGGCAGTGAGGTTACCTAGTAGTCTGGGCAGAAGGGGTACAGCTAGTAAATCTGTACCAGCCTTTCCCAGGAGTATATGTGTGTGTGAAAATCAAATACCCAGGTGTGGGTGTGTCAGCTACTTGAAACTAGGACACCGTGCTCCAAACTGAGTCTTTTTTGGGATCTGGAGAGACAGACAGTCCAGTCCTAGGTGTGGAGCAGGTTCCTTGTGTGCTCTTGGGGGAAACTGTGCTTGATGCAGACAGCTGCATTTAAAATACTGTGCAAGTTCATTGCTGTTCTTAGTGACCATGTTTCAGCTTTGTCAGTGGTGAGTATTGAGGCTCCTTGATTGCTGGCTAGGAGTAAAGAGAGGCCATCACACAGGTGATACACCTGCACTACTGCAGTTGTCACCAATGCAGCAAGCCAAGTTCCCTTCTCTACTAGTTGAATATGCTGGTTATCAGCCACTCACTTCTATTCTCCTTCATTTATCTTCCAGCTCTCATACAACTACTAAAGCAGAGGTAAACTGAGGCCAGTCAGGGCCTTTTTTCCTTTGCGATGTATGTATGAAAGGTGTCAGTAGGCACCTGATGTATTTCTGTGGTGAGGGCCAGGGGTGATTCAACATGATGCTTGTTAATAATACAGTTCACATGTTAGCACCTCACTACAAAAAAGCTTGATTTTGGAATGTAATCAACTAAATCCATGCATTACATACATATTCAAATAATTTTATTAATCATCAAATGCAGATCACTTGATAGACATTACTGCTAAATGCAACATTTTAAGACTCTGTGTAATGTTGTTGAATGCCAAGTCCTGATGTTTAATAATGATAATTTTTTTTTCAAAATGTATTTATGTCAAGTGATTCATAAGCATTCATATAGAATGGCTATTTTTCTTCTTTTATAGCTGACATTGTTTACATGCTTACTGTTGTTTCAGCCTAGTGCACATTTTTCTTTTTCAGCTGCAGAAGTGCATGGTCATTATTTATCTGCACCTATAATTCTGATAACTGCTTATTTGTGTGAAAATGTGACTTGACAAAAAGGCATCGTATTTAATGGCAATTAAGGAGAAGCCAAAATATTGGAAAAATGTTACTGGATTATTATTTGGGGTATAGGCAGCATGGGAGTCGGGAACACAAAAAAGAATGATTGTTTGCTTTGTCTTAATAACTACTGAAACTGACTTAGTAATGACTGTGGAGCAAAGAGCCAGCTAATTTCCATTAATTAGATCTGCACAGTATCGGAAGTGACCACTGTCTAGAAGCACAGCCTTCTTTTCCACCTTTTTGCCATATTTTTAGTTATCCATGTTACAGTGTTGAAAGTAATGTTTTTCCCAACTGGAAAACAGTCAGGCTGTGAACAAATTTATAAATATCAGTGGTTATTCTGAGCAGCAGTATTACTGCTGAAAGCACCTTCAGCTGCTAGCAGACAGGAATTTCTGACAATGGGAAACAGTACACTTTGGTTATTTGAAGAGATGTGGGCTGTTCTTTGTATGGAATCATCAGGGCTGATCATGCAGCTTGACTGCTAGGTCCATGTTATAACAGCAACGGAAACATAGTTCTTGTAGCATCTAAAAATTAGTGTAAGATGAAGTCAGTCCCACACAGGTTATATCAAGGGGAACATACAAAACCTGCAGTATTTAGCATAATCCCTCCAACATACAAAGATGGCAGAAAAATGTGACTGCATTCTAGTGAGGTGCAAAGATAGTCAGTGATATAAATGCAGAAGGGTTGCATTGGGCTCACAGATTCATATATAACCATGCACATAAAATCTTAATGTACTTCAGAGCATCCACCACAGGAAAGTACAGGTACTGCCAGAAGATACCAAACAGATATCATGAGTTAGCAGATTCAAAACTCCACTTTCATATACTCTGCTAAGTTTGAATACTGTGCTGTTTATCTATACTAATCTTATATCCTCAGCCCTACACTGCCATACTACTTAGTTTAGCACATGAGATGCTTTTTAAGTCAAAACTTCTACTGGTGTGGAGCAACCAGTTATGCAGGGCACCAGCAACGTAGCAACAAAGATGGCATGTTTCAGCCATGTAATAAATACTTAAACATAGATCTGGTTTTGGCAGATTATGCAGTCTGAAATCATATTTTCACACTGCACGATTAGGAGTACATAACTGTATCAACCGCTGCCTGTAGCAAAGGCAGTAAATTTAATAAGAACAACTATTCATAGGCATACTTTTACTTAAGAAGTGCAGAGAAAAGCACAAAGACAAGAAGTATGGCTGACTTTATTAAAAGATAATCACACACAAAAGTAAATAGGCATTCATGAATGCAGTTATTAAAGTGACCGAGGTGGTGCACACCAAAATTAATGGTCACAAATGAGTTTTCTTGTTATGCAATACAGGCACATAGCCAACAACATATGTTACATAGTCCAAGGATACATACCTATAATTGTTTGTAATATATCAGTGAAAGCAGATTTCAGGTCAGATAACTAAATGCTAGAATTACACTAGTCAAAAGCAATGCTATTTTGTTGATGTCCCTGTGCTGCTACTGTACATACACAGTAAGAAATAATAAACAATAGTGCCTAGCAAAAATATACAGACTAAAGAAGAGAACAGGCATTATGGAGAGCCCAATTCAATAGTAAAGGAAAATGTATAAAGAATTCAGCAATTGCCAGAGTTAAGTGGCCCGGTATCTGTATTCATTGACCTTCTATGTTCCTCATTCATATTAGTCGCAAACCATTCCTGCTATTTGTCTAAAGTCCCTTCTGCGCCATATAGCATCGTAACTGGATTATGCATTTTACCTGAGTACAGCACCAGTGAGGATGGCCTGGCTGTGCCTGTTTATAGCAACGTTTCTTCAACACATTGTCAGTGAGAGTGATGTTAGTGCTATTAAAACTTTCTGTAGGTAATTGTGCTAGCGATAAAACCTGTAAGAAAACTACTTTCACCTGAATAATCTTATTTTTTCTCCACCTTCAGTGAATCTTGTGATTAGAACTAACTTATCTGTAGCAAATATCTAACGCTTCTTGGTTGGCTCTTGCTGAATGAACCCTTACTTAGGTCAGTGTAAACTGCGAAAACCTAGATTTTGAATAAGGTTTCCTGTTATCTTATATGGAAAATGTGTGGTTCTTTTCAGTACATTTTAATTACTACTCTGAAGAATAAGAACTCTTATCATGCCAAAAGGGTGGCTTTGGGGAAAGGTGATGATCGACTAGTTCCTTAACCAGGTGATTTGATTATAGGCATAGTGAAAATACCATTTATTTTGTATCATATGCATTTGTCAGCCACTTTTCAGCTGAATTACATCACAAGTAAGAAATAGAGTCATACTGCTTTCTCACTACATCGTAGACTCTTTTGTAATACCATAATGGTTGCTGGCACCATTATTGCACTTCATGTACCTCTCAACCTCCTAGTGCAAGAAATCTGGACAAAGCCTAAAATAATAGGGGAACAAAGACCCCAAACTAAAGACAGAATTTAAATATTGCCCTTATAAACATAGAAAATTGCTTGAATAACAGGTATTGAGTGATCATGCATTTTCTGAAAGATATGAAGTCTGAAACTCAAATGTATGTCATTTAGTGACTTCAGTCCTCAGTGATTTTCCAGAAAACACACATTTTATGAGGAACAGACCAAAAATATGAGGCAAAAATCTGGACATTTGGCAAAAATCTGGACAGCTGAGAAGTATGGCAGTTAATGGCACATGTGAGTCACTGTGAAAACAGGTCATCTGGTTAATGAGCATAGACTTCAACTCTAAAGAATAAGTAAAAATGTGACAAGTTCTCTTTTATTATTTTGTGGCAGTCTATTTAATGCTTACTGCAGTGTTTTGCCACTAATCTAACAACAAGTTGATTGATAATACATTTTGTGCCAGAAGGTCAGTCAACTTACCTTGCCAATAAGACTTCTTTGGTCTTTCAGCAGAGACTGATTTTGGAGGCAACACTGGCACCTTGTCAGTGATCATCCTACATATCAGTCAGCACATGCAAGAACTGAACTACATCTGTAGCTGATGAAAAAGTGGAACAGTGGTTAGAAATCCCCAACTTTGCACAAGTGCCACCTGTGTTGAAACAATACATTTTTGAATATGTGCAGTCAACATAAAGAGAGCAGAGTAAAAGCAATAGTTGGTTTATTATTTCTGACACTTTAATGCTCGTCTGATCATATAACAAGCCTACTTTTCAAGGTGGATGTGGGGAGACTGAGGACAGTTTCTGGATGCACAAAGTCAACCTTCACATTTTCCTTCAAGACCATAATTATGTTACATGTAGCAAAGACATACTCTATCTATCTATCTATCTATCTATCTATCTATCTATCTATCTAAGAAAGAGAGATATGATTTATTAGATTTTTCCTTTGCAGTTTTTAGAGAAATATTTTAAAGAATTTCCCTGAGGAAATGAACTGAATCCAGGTATATTGAATAAAACCATAAAGATATGTATGCACTTACTAAGTAGTGAAAACAATTTGTGCACCTGTCATACATACCCTGTGGGTCAATCTCTAGCTGAGGCCCAAAGGAGGTCACATGACAATACTAAATGCCTGGTAAAATAAATTACTGTGGTGAATTAAACATCTATCCATTTTGTAAGCAGCAGTCTCTTCTTCTCTTGTTTGATTTAATGTTACTTCTGCTGTGATGATAAATAAAAAATGAATGCAGTTGTTTGAAAAGTCTAGGCTGTTCTGGCAGGAGACAGTAAGAACAGTGTCTAAGCAGATAAAAAATTACTTTTATTTTGAATTTAATTTTTGTCTGTACTTCTCTAGGCATTTGCCCTCAAGGTGGCAGCCACCTTGTGAGTACTACTGTGCCTTCTATTCTTGGAAACAATCAGACCAAGAGAACCTGCAAATTAGCAGCAATTGACAGGATAAAATTGATTAGCAATTGTAGACACTTGAGTTCTAAGAATTTGAGAAAATGTGTAACATCTGGCACATAAGTCAACTTAAGAGAATGTAGACTTCTAATTTACTTAATTTCACTGTGCAGTTAGTCAAAAGTGGTTGCAACACACTATTTTCTTCAAGTGGTTAGCAACACTTTCTTCTACAATGTTTCTCTGTGTTTCCTATCTACTCAAAACTCTGACAAAGAAAATATTTATCTACTACAAAACACAACAGCTTTCAGGATAATAACTAATTTAAAGCTGAAGTCTAGGTGAAGCACACTGGCTCTTACCGTGTCCAAAATGCTCAATTTCTGTCTTCATTCTTCTCTTCCCATTATTTTTAAGTACCTCAGTTGTTGTTCTTTTCTAAAGCTACTGAATTCAGACATGGTGTGCACGCTCAAACACACATTACTCATTCTGTGTATAGTAGAAGATATGTTTTAGATATTTTGTCATCATGTAAGTGCATTCTGAACATTGTTTTTATTATATAAATCCCACTAGGCTGAACCCTTGTATGTGGGCCACCTGAGGAGAACAACTGCAGCAAGATCAAATGAAATGTAATACAAATAATGAATACTATACTGTATATAAACATGTAAGACTGTAACAATTATGTTTCTTATATTTTTATTCTACAATATTGGAGGGGAAGGGGAACAATGGCAAAGCAGCTAATATTGCTGGCTTATAGGACTTATTTCCATAATTTTTGAAATGTGGACATTGTAGATTCAACATGTCCTCTCATTACCAAGTGGATTTTTTCTGGGAACTCCAGTTTCCCCCAATATCCAAAGACAAGCAGTAGGTGAACTGGAGATCCTTCATATTGAGCATTGGTGTACATGCCATGTGTGAATGACTATGTTGTGTCTGAGTGCATCCTGTGATCACTATGGTCTGATGAAGCAGTATTGTACACTGTGAAAGTGCTTACCAGCTCTTTATTAAAGGTAGTTGCTCAGACACTGTGGCAGCCTGGAGTTTTCTTTGCTTTGTACCCTGTGTTTATTTTACTCTGTGCTCTTATTCAGCAGTTGGGATTTTGGTTTGGGGCATCCTGTGATTCACTGGCATCCTATACAGGATTAGTTTCTCTGTCATTTATCCAGTAAGTACAAAGACTGAGCTCCATCTCCACTGTCACCCTGAGTTGAATAAAATAGATTATCAGAGTATGAATGAATGAATGAATGAATGAATGAATGGATGATACAGATAAACAGACATTCAGATGGTTCCTTCACAAAAAAAACAGGAGGTAGGCTTTAACTCTAGATGTTGTATTGTTCCTAAAAGGCAAGCTGACTGGAATCTTGTATTAAATGTTAGTCAAAAATATGAAGTGCTTCCCTTGATAAAACCAAATTTCTGGGTGGCAACAGTGAGCATAAATAAGTTTTACTGACCCCATTCCCATCAGAGAGATCTATAGGAATGTCCTAGAATTTACGATAGGTGCAGAAAATTATCAATTCTGTGTCCTGCCTTTTTGTCTAACATTCACACTCAGGACATTCAAAAAGTGTTATGTTCCATTGCTTGCATTGCACACTTGAGGTTTCATCACATCCAAATTTGCCCACATATGGACAAATAATTAATGTAGCAGCAAACATATTGGCAAGAGGTACAACTTCTGTTGAACAGCTTAGGTGTAACCATAAATTTAACAAAATCACAGCTTATTCCACCTCAGAACATTCATTTCTAAATTACTGTTCTGAATTCCAACAGTACCAAGCCTTTCGGTCACAAGACAGAGTAAAATAACTTAATTCATTGCGTTGACTTCTCAAAAGAAAAATGCCTTCAGCCAGACTGTTTCTTGTTGTTTTGAAATTAAAGTGGCCTTGAATTATTTTCCTCTCCACTCCTGGTGTAATACAGCCCTATATCTATTCTCCCAGCTTTCATTCCTGCCCATGTTTTGTCTGAGTACATTCAGTATGACTCTTCGCTAGGTGGACATCCTGACTGTAGGAGTTGTGTGTGTGTGTGTGTGTGTGTGTGTGTGTGTGTGTGTGTGTGTGTGTGTGTGTGTGTGTGTGTGTTTAAAGAAGGCATTATCATCCTTACAGTGGTTCGTCAAAGTCCATAGCTTAGTTGGTGGACAGTTCAGTGACATCAGAGGTGTTGTGGCCTCCTGTCATCTGAAAGATGAACTGCATGGTTCCTGGTCTCCACCACAGGTTGTGCCAGCATTGTGCTTTTCCAAAACCCTCACCACAGGTGGTTAAGAGAGTTGACCATTGACTGCTTTGTCTCACCTCCTTGCTCATCCCTACAAGTACCTCAAGTTGGTTCTTGATCTCTGGTTGCTAGTGGGTGATCTTAAATTCTTACAGTTCCCAATAACGGGGTGCACATGAACAAAACACAATGGTTACTTAAATAAATATAGAACCAAGTCATGGATATATTGCAGCAGCTTAGGTTTATTTGCGGGACAACAAGAAGAGAATGTTTATAACCTCCACCTGACACCCAGAGTCGCCATAATTTTACTTATTTATATTCTTTGATTGGAAGAGTTACACACATACTCATAACCCATTTTCATTTAGGCCCTGAAAGTAAAGCTCAACAATGCAGTTTTCAAGAGTTATAGTAAACAGGGAAAAAAAAAGAATGCTGTGTAGTAGAAGAAGCATTCTCTAAATGTGGCGCATAAAGCAGAAATGTAATACCGCTGTAAGCATGAGTAGCACAATTACAGGATATACTTCCTCTAGAAAATCAAGTGTGATCATTATACTGAGTTACAGTAGTCGATATTTTCAGTAACCACGACAACCATTTTGGATGTATTGTGGGTATACAGAGCCTAAGAACCCAAAAGCAGGATGTCTTGAGAGTTTATGCATATGTCCAGGTTACTTACATTGGTTAGTGATAAGATATATATTTCTTGGATGTGTCATATATATAGAAGAAACAGCTGAATTACAGCGCTGAATGTGGGTGTGTGTTAGATTAACAAATATATACAAATTAGGAAGCAGGACTGGTACTTTATTTTATTGACTAGCAACATCAAAGTTAGCACCCAGAAATGAGAAGGGAACATTAAAATAGGAGATATGACTTAGGTTATCCTAAACTAGGTATAAAAAAGAGGAGGAAGGCGATTGTGATATGGGGATGCTACGATGGTTTTAGATGGGTTATTTTAAGACCATAGAAAATTAAGTGAGAGAAAAGGAGTAGGAGGAATGATTAGTGAAATGTGGTTAAGTTAATCCACAGAGAAGTCCTTTCTATTAATGTCCTGATACTTATTATGGGGCAAGTGCAGGATTTGTGAGGGGGGCTATTACAAAAAATGATTATGCGCTGAAGTTCTTTTACACAGTTGGGTATCTGGTCTTGTCAGGTCTTCAGAAGCTCTTGGGTATAGACGTTTTTGAGTAGATGCTCTTGGTTTATGTATAATTCAGAAAACAAACATAAGTCCATGAGATACAGGTAAGAAATTACACAAAATAAACTGAATAACTGTTATACATGCAGCAAAACCACAGCACTCCACAAACTATGACAAGTACCAAAGAAAGACATAGTCAAAGGCATAGCATTAGCATCTGTGTTCCCTGGAGGCATTGTTCATCTAGATGCTACAGAAAAAATGCTTACCAAGCTTCCTTTACTGCTATCCAAAGAACACACCCATGGGCAAAAAATATTAAGTTATATGGCAATGTAGCTATTTTTCTGTGCCTTTCAGAAGAGGAATTAGCTATTTGCCGGTATAGAATTCTATTTCACTTGAAGTCACAACAAGTCACAAACCAAATAATGCTGCAGCATTAGCAGTAGACATTGACACAATGTCATTTGAATAGCCATTTAACAGGACTAACTGATGTATAGGGAGGGACCATCTTTAATCAAGTTTAGTCATTGTCTAAATAAGCAATAACGGGAAGCAAGAATTTACAGGACAACCAGTTGGGCAACACATCCCTTCAGATTTCCCAGAATAGACACCAAGAAAGCCTCTCTCCATTAAGATGTGATGTATAAGAAGAACAATATATCTGTCTCTAAAGACATAATATCCCAGATAACCGCTAGTATGAAACATCAAACTATACTATTTGTCAACCTATATATCAGCTGTGCCAACCCTCAATCAAATTCTTCATCAAGGAGCATTAATTTATTTGAACTTAATCGAGGACCCTGCCAGATATGACAAATCTATCAACAATACAAGCACTCTTGATTGCATTCTAACCACCAACTCAGAGAAAACATAACTGAAGCAAGAATCTTCCCTGATCCACTAAGCAACCACCATCCAACTTTTATGGCGACACTTCCTTAAAAACCATCAAAAATCTTTAACTTTAACATAGTTAGAAATCTGATTCATTTCATCAGACACCTTCTTAGCCACACTTAAGCAATACAGTTGGACTCTTCTGAAACACCCACTGTCCGGTACTTAGTAACAACTTCTCAAACATCAAGCTTCACTCCCTAGGAAAAGGATTTAAGTGTCAGTTGCTCCTGACAAATTAAGCAATGTGACAAAACAAGGGATAAGGCCTGGACCAACTAGCACAAGACCCAAATGCAACCTGCAAAACTACCTTCAACTAAGAAATCTAGCAAAAAGGCAATTTCTCCTGGACAAGAAAACATATTACTCAGACCCACAACAGTCTAACCATAATAATCCCAAGGACTTCTGGACCACCATAAATAATATACTTAATGCAGGGAAAAATCACAACCAAACCCACCTCCCACTGAAACAAACAATGGCATTTCTTCTAAATGTAATGTTGCCTTCTCATTCAGCCCATACATAGCCAACAATACATAACCTCAGCAAACACAAACAAAGAGTCTGTTCAATTATATCTACTAGCACCATCAAAGGGTATCTACTTCAACTAAAACTTATCTTCCTAGCTGCAGGCAACTTCCCAGGTGAACGCAGTAAAATAGTGGCAGTAGCACTAGCTTTCTCGATCCTTATACTTATCAATATTGCCATTAAAGAATTCTACATTCCTTTTGTATGGAAAAAAAATCTGTCTTTATAATTCTGTATAGAGAATGGAAGTCTACTGACTTGTCCAACTATAAACTATTGCCACACTATGTCCATGCTCCAAAATTATTGAAAAATGCATTCAAACACAAGCACTCAAGTAATTTTTAGAGAAACACTTACTATCCATTAGTCAACAAATATTCCATCCTTATTGAAGTACATTAACTGTTCTTTTCTTTCCTAGACACAGTTAACCAAAAGTATAACACATGCCTCTCAGTCCACCCTGTTCCTTCATTTCTCCAAAGCCATTGGGTTGTTTGTCTTTTCGGCTTTTCCCGGTTAGGGGTCACCACAGCGGAACTCCAGTCCACTAATGATTGGCAGTAGATTTGTTTATGGTGCCGAGTTGCCAGCCTGATGCCCAACCTTCAGCGAAGGTACGCCCATTCAGGCATGTCTTTCGGAGGCCACTCGACCGCGGAGAGGACATGCCGACTCCACACAGAAGGCACTCCAGCCATGAATCGAACAGGAGAACCTCTTGCTGTGAGGCAACAACGCTACTGCTGTACCACCGCGGCTTCCAAAGCCATTGGGTATCAACTACTATTCCATAGACTCTGAGCTGTAGGTCTAAAGGGAAACACTCTTACATAGTTCACTAGTTACCGTATTAAAGATTCAGTGTGTAAAATGGCAAAACACCTACTCTCTAGCTACCAGTCCAAGCAGGTGTTCCTCAAGGTTCAATTGAGGATCTCATCTGTTTAACATTTTCTCAAACAATATGCACCTAGCTGTTAAACCTGGTGAAGTCATTAAATATGCAAAAGGTTCTTCACTAGTATCCATCACTCCAACTTTCTCTGAACATACAACCATTAGCCAATATTCATTATCATTCATAGAAATCTAGCTTGAAAAGTCATAACTATTATTACCCCTCCCCAAAAAATAAATTAATTTTGTTCACCCCAATCAACCTCTCTGCAAACCCAAAGAATACCTAATAATACTAAGACAGATCCACATACAATTTCATGGGGTTCTCATAGATGAATACCTAAATGTGACCATCATATTCATTAGGTTAAAAAAAATAAATAAAAAAAGAAGAAAACAACAGCAAAATGGGTCTCCTGTATATAGTCAAGAAGTTTCTTGTGGATTATTCCAGAAAAGCAAAAGCTTCTTTCTTTCTTCTTGGTATACAACCTCCTATATGAGGCCCAATCTTCACTAAGCTACCTATCACACAGCTTATCAAGTTAAAACAATATTACAGCAAGACCCTACAATTTTTTGGTAAGCTGCCTTTCAGATATCATCACTGAACCACTTTCCAGAACTAGACTGGTTAGAAATCCCAAGCCTAATAGCTACAGATAGCCCATATCATTCTCTACCATCCACAAGCATCTGTCATTGTCAACCTACTGAAATGGTTTTCCCCTATCAGATGCTTAAGGTCCAAACACCATCTCTTGTCAGAAATTAAAAACCCCCCCAACTCACATGGGAATGTTCTCTGTGAATATATCCAGATTATGGAACACCCTCCAAACAAACATCAAGGAAACTAATAGCTTGCACTCTTTGAAAACAGACATAAAAAGCATATCTGCAGCAGTCTGGAATCTGTTCTAATCATTGATTTTTGGTTGACCTACCTTTTGACATTTCCAACCACCTTACTTGTATATTGCTTGCTATCATGCCTGATCTGTTGTAGACTTATCACAAAGAAAGGCATGCTATATCAAATTTGGTCCCATACTACTTCCTCTCACTGTCTATTTACTGCATAGAATCATAAGGTATGTTGATGGCCTATAGACTGGCATCCTATATTGAAACCGTTAGAACTGAAATATTAAATATCCCTAAGTGACTGTATCACTTAATGTATATCTAGTATTGCTATTTCTGTTCTCATTATTACTATGATTGCTGTACACTAAGCATAGTTCTCAATTTTGATGTCTTGCTAAGTTTTGTTCTCTATATGGAGCTTGTCTTGCAAATTCAGGTACAAATGTGAAGGTTTTCTCCCAGGACCTGAGGTTTAAAAGGGCTCCTTTTCAATTCCACATTGACTTTCCAGGTAGATAAAAGCAAATAAATAAATAATTAAATAATTAAATAAACAATTAAATGAATAACTGAATGAATAATGCTACTTATTGTACAGAAATATGCTGCCATTTCTGTGCATAAATATATTGTTATGCTCATTGCTCTGGAACACCCTCCCTGCAGGCATAACCAATGTTACAACATGAGACCTGGAAGAAAACAATTGCACTAAGTTAAGATATAAAATGTTAAAGTGAACTTACAAACATAAAGAAGTTGGATGGAGATTAGAATCATGCATTAGCAGTGTCATCTAGGGATACAAGAGTCAGCACAGTCATCTTTGGTGGAGAAGGCTGTAGGTTCTATTCCCACACCAGGTAGAGCGATGGCTGACACTGCAGTGCAGTATAAGGAGGGTGCTGATGAAATGCTAAACCAAGGCCCCATCTGCTTGAGTTGATGGTAGCTCAGGTAAAAATAAAAGATCTTGTGGCACTTATCAAAAAGAGTAGGTAGTACAAATACCACCTTGGGTCTCCCCTGAAAAGAGGCTACTAGCCTAGTGGGATAAATAAATTAAACTTAAAAACGTATTATTCCTTGATGTTTTGGCAGTTAAATTCATGGATAAAAGTCCTTCAGCTCCTGATCTTCTATCTTCATATATATCTGCAACAAATTCCACTTGTCAGTGTATTGTTATTAATTTATTTATAGAAATCATGGAAAAAAAACAAGATAAATGGGCCATGTGGCCATTTCTCCCTTACCAGTACCCATCTGTTGACCTTACCTCCATTTTCAAAGTACAATAGCCCAGTTGTGCCGGGGCTGAAACTCCTTTTTAAAGGAACTTAGTCTATGTCATGTTACTTGATCAGCAGTGGAAGTTTATTTCAGAAAGGGAATAGGTTCTCCACCATCATTTGTATATTAATTTAAGCAGTTCAGATCTCTGCACCTAGTGTTCAGTGGACTGTTTGATTTTTGGAGATATAAGAGGTCTTGGACTGCCAGTTCCTTAATGGCCTGAAAGCCAAGATGCAGATCACTGTTATGCAGTCCATTGGACACTGAAAACAGGGACAGAGCTTCCATTCCCTCCCAGTAGCTCAAATCTTTCAAGCACATAATCTTTTTTGTAGCAGTTCACCGGGGTCTCTGTCTAGAAGAATGCATCCCCAAGGAGGTATTACAGTCTATGATGACCTTGATGAGTGCAGAATACTGAGGGGTAAGGACTTATTTTACTCTAAAGGAGATGCTCTTTATGATCAGCTTCACTGTTTCCTAACCACAATTGTAACATTATGATCGAAGGAGTGCGATTTGTCTACCCATGTTATAAGGTCTCTAACAACATTGCCATATTTGAAGTAGGATGCTGTCTATACAATAAATTGAGTGGAGGGATTGTTTACCAAATGCAGCAATACTGTACTTTTTAGCATTTAATTTTTATTCCTTTTTCTGTGCACCAGCTATTATTGTCTTTTTTGTTCAAGCTGTAATTTCTGCATCTCAGAAGGGGATTTTAGGATGACACCCAGTTTACAGTCATCCCCAAACTCAGTTAACCAGAGATACCCATTTTTAAGTTTGAGATCAAACAATTATATCATAAATAACAAAATAACCAGCACTAATCACTGAGGGACTGCACTGGTTACCTTCATGATCTCTGATAAACCACCTTCCACCCTCACTGTTTGGGTTCTATCCCTCAGACAATTTGCTACCCATGCAACAATATAGAGATCAGTTTGGAGCAAATGTAGTTTGCTGATTATGTTAGCAAGGGGGTATGATATCAAATGCCTTGATGAGGTCAAGATATACTGTTTGGACAATGTGGCCACTGTCCACAGCTTGAGTTGCCCTCTGAAAGATGTTTACCAGTTTCATTGGATATTTTACCCTTAAAAAAAGCCAAGCTCCTGGGGATCAAGTCGTATACGATTTTTAATATTGTTGTTTTTCAGGTCATTAATAATTCATCCCATGGCATTGTAGTTGAGGCCTGTCAAGCTAATGGGTCTGTAGATTCTGTGGACTGTGAAGGAGCCACCCTTGTGCAATGGCATCACAACTACTGTGCATCATACCTTGGGGACAAAGCCAGTGGCTAAGCTCATAATGAATAGCTGTAGGAGTGGATTCACCAGTACATGTTTAACACTGTTCAGCAGGTAGACATGTTTGTTATCAGGTCCAGTGGAGTATGCACTTTTGGTTCTAGAAAGTACATTTAATATCTGTTCTTTAGTGATGATAAGTTGTCTGAGATCCTTTAAGATTTATAGGTTTTGTATAGTAGTATTGGCAATGAAGTCTGCACTGAATTTACTTGCTAATATATTTGTGACATCCACTGACTCCCATAGGCAGTGCCATTTTGAATAAGTTCAGAGTGATATTGGGTGTTATTCCTTTATTTCCTGATGCAAGTAAAGTTCAATTTGTAATTACCCTCAACATCTGATACTAGTCTAAGTTCATGGGATACTTTTGTTTTCTTGACAATGTTTTTCATTACCTTTGATAGGTTTTTAATGTTGACCTTGTTATGTGGGTCTTTACTTTTGTTATATATTCTAAAAAGCTTTTTTTCTTTTATAGTAATTTTTATTTCTGCAGGTGGAACACACTTTGTATAGTTCTGATAGGGACTATCAAGTAAATTAATTTATGTAGGTAAGCATAGACATTATCTGCATAACTACTAGCTATGTAAACAGTTTGGGGCTTACAGTTATAGATACATTTTGAGAGTTCATCATAGAACTGTGGAAAGTTAGTAGGTCTGAACTACCTTTTTACAGTAATATAATAAAATTGTTTTTAAACTCCAGTTGTCAAATTGAATATTATAGTAGGTTTCAATTTTTCATATATTGTAATAGCTGTGTCAGTTGGATTGGAGATTTTGATGGAAAAGGCCACCAGACTGTGTGGTCTAACTTAACTGGGGAAGGGCAAACCAGTGGGATAGTGCATTTAGATGCCATATTTGTAAGGTCCATGTCCACATTATACTGTCCTCTAGTGGGTTCTTTGACTATTTAATCCACGGAGTTTCTGTTTATGAAATTGAAGAACTTTAGGGCATACACTACACTAGAGGTAGAGCTATCACAATTTATCCACAGATAATTAAAATCCACAGGATGGTGGAGTTCTTGTGTGTTTGATGTCCATCCAGTACATTTAGGAATCCAGCATAGCTTTCAGGGAACATTGAGGGGGTACTGTGACATGCTATGTTCTGTTAGTTTTATTGAGTGAGATTTGTATCTCATTAAGTTCGATTTTGGAGTTTCTGGGAATTTGTCCAGAGGTAATGTGACCTTCTGCCATTTCAAAGCAAATGTCAGTAAATAATACACACATGAATATGCTGCAAATATAGGAGGTCCTCAAGGTTAGCCAGTTAGAGATGAGTAAGCATCACTGTGATATTTTCTGGTAATTGATTTGTTTACTTTTATAAGGTTGGGAGAGCTATTGATGGAGTTCTGCCTAAAAAAGGCACTATAGAGTCATACATTCATAAGTTCCTAGGTGTGTACTAGGCTAACTAGCAGTGGGGGCTTTTTAAGCCTAGCCATGCATCCCAAATCTTTGACAAGTTCTGGTACCTGTGGTAAGTATAAGCAGTGTCCTGGAAGATGAACCATTTACATGTAGAGGCCTGGCAGATTAACTATTTACAGGCTGCCTGTGAGTGACATAGGTGACAAACCATGGATGAATTTCCTGTTCCTCATCCAGTTGTCCAAGTTACACTTGAATTAGGTTAGGGAGAAACTCTGTTTACATGGATGGGGACCCTGTTCCGGACAAGAGGTAGTCTCTGGTATACTTCCTTTTTTCTCCAACCAGTCCTATTTATATCAGAGGCAAGGTTTAAGTCTTTAGAATGGGTAATTCTAGTGATGTTTGTTCTGCAGATATGCAGGAGGACAATGCCTTATATGCCAGGCATAGATCTATCCTCAACAGCCTGTAGGAGACAGAACACAGAGATAGGGCTTTGAGATGATTTGCACAGGATATGTTACTTACACCCTGTACTCTTTTAGTGAGGATCCTCTATTGGAATCACCTGGCTAGTTACATACCAAAGGGGCACTACACTCAATACAGTGGAACAATGACCACCTTGGACTTAGATGATATACCTTTGTTTATAAGTTACATAATATACAATTATTTTATGGAAAGACAAGGACTTTTTTACTTCAATTGTGTTAAATGTTGCACTTCTCTACTTCAGTTGTATAAAACTTCAGTGCTGCATTCCTTGTGTTTTGCTGCATTTCTCCCTAGTTATCTGATTAAAAATGGCACTGCCTAGTAAGACCATCCTGGTAAACAAAAGTAAATAAATAAATAAGCAGATAAAGAAACCAGACCCACATTTAGATAACTGGCTTCTGCCTTTTAACATTAATGATATTTGTTATATTATACACTAGCAAATATTTGTATCATGGGGCAGCATGGGGGATACTGCACTTCTGAGTGTGCCCTCCTTTGGATGAGATGCCTAGTAACTATAAACATGTTGTTGGTTTGCTAGCCATTCTCTATTGCATATCAAAAACACTCCATTTTGTTAGTCTAACATAAGCAATGTATTCTTTAAGGGCAGCAGGCACTGGATTTGTAGATGAAACACGGAAATACAAAGTTCTTTGCCAGCAGCAACATCTTCATCAGTTATAGTTCTCTTTAATCTGGAATTATTCAGATGACTTTTTTACTTCTGCAGAGATTGTGCATATTATCTAGCAATGGTGGATTATAATGAGAACAGTTTGAGTGGCCTTTTATGGTTGAAATTGTCTGAAATGGGTAGTTTTGTCATTATTGTCTCACATGGTTTGTTTCACTGCTTACTGGAAAATTGTTTAAAACTACAAATTTAAAACGCACTCTAACAAATGGTGCTGTATTAAACAAGGAAAATAATTTAATACAGTCAGAAAAGCAAATCAAAGAACATATGTATTTATGCATGATCTTGAAATGTGTGCAGGGGGTCCGTGGTTTGAAAATAGCCAAAAGGTAGACTTAATTTGTCACTGGCCAAATGCATTTTCTATGAATGTGGGTTTCAATGCTGTTTCAATGAATGTGAGTTTCAAGGGCAGAGAGCATACTATTGATCATGTTAAGTCTGTCTTCATTGTGAGATTGTATTGCTTTGTTTAGCAAATGGCCACTAAAAGTTTTAAATTAAATCCAAATATCTATAATCATTCTATAAATAAAAAAAATAGTATGCACACTGACAGGTTTGAACAGTGTATATTATAACTGGGAAGAGGTAACAGTGGAATGACTGGGGGGGCTGATCCAAACCCTGCCTAAGGTTCTATCTGACTATGACCCAGTTCTGGTTATCCCAGCAAACAATACAACAATTCATGGTAGAGATATGGCCTTTAGAAAATGGTGTAAAAAATAACAAGGAACTTTATCTCCAGTTAAGAAATGTAGCCAAGTCTAGGAGTATAAATGACAAGAAAAAACTACTATTATAACATACGGCAATCACATAGCAATCACCTTAGACAGTCCTGGGTTGCCGTAAATCAGGTGCCTAATACAAGCAACAAAAATATCCCAACTAGATCCCTCCTCTGATGCCATAGTCTTCCTGAAAACATTGCATTCAGTGATCAGTTCCACAAATAAACCATCCAAAATACATCACATTCAACAAAAACAAACAAAACAAAAAAAAAAAACACTAGTAACTCCTCATGCCCACCAAATAATAACTTCCAGCTTTAGTATTCCAAATAGTATCTTTGTCCTCAATTAAAAAACTTCTCCAAAAACTTAAACCAACCTCACGGGCTTCAGACAGCCCTCCAGTAGAATTCCTTAAATGGGCAGCTGATTCTAAAGCATACTCTAAGACTTCTCATAAATCACTCAAGAACTGAACCATAAATCCCAAAAATATGGAAATATTCTTTGATCTTTTGGAATCTCCCTTCATAAAGGAGGAACATCTGTCTCATTGCAATGTTATCACCACTAGCAAAGATAATAGAAAGATGCACATAGATATGTCATCACTTATTTAACAGAAAACAATATGTTATACCCAACGCAGCATGGCTTTAGACCAATGTATAGTACCAAATCTACACAGTTAGCATTCCTAAAAAGAATCAACCAACATTTTAATAAAAGACAACTTGTCATCTCCTTTCTCTTTTTATTTATTTATTTGAAGTTTGTTTGCCAGGATGGTCCATTGGGCCGAATGAGCCCATTTTCAATGGAGTCCTGATATTTTTGATATGGTTTCACTCAAACTCCTACTAAACAACCTACAGAACTTTAAATTTGAAGACAATAACAGTAAAATGGTTCATCAGCTATTTAATTCCAACAAATTAGTGTTCAAAATGAGGACACCCCCTCTATGACTCTCTAATGATAGTAAAAGGAGTGCACCAAGGTAAAATACAAGGCCATTACTACTTAAAATATTCATTAGTGACCTGTAGCAAGCCACAGAGAAAGTCAATGTAGCCCAATAAAATGACAATTTGCCATTAAGCTATAAAGACACAAGTTACTCACAACTCCAGTCTATAACTCAGCCATCCTTTGTGTCAATGACATAATTAAATGGTATGAAATACTGAATATCCTTTTATACTATCAACAGATAACTGTTTTCAAAATCCTTCTCTTTCCAGAAATCATTGTATGTTGTGCAACTTATAAACAAAGGTGTGGCATCTAAGTCCAAGCAGGTCATTGTTCCTCTGTATTTGGTACTCATCAGACCTATCACTGAGTACGATGCCCCCTTTGTTACATACCTAAGCAGGCATACCCAGCAATTAGAATGTCAGCAGAGGTTCCTGACTAAAAAAACATATGGTGTAAATAACATATCCTATGCATACTGCCTCAAAGCCATTTTCCTGTATTATGTCTCCTAAACATTAAGGGAGATCTATGCTTGACATACAAAACATCTTCAGACCCCACTCTGACGAACCTCCTTCATATCTGCAAAACAAATGACACCAGAATTACCCATTCTAAATACTTACATCCTGCTGTGATATAAATAGGGCCTGCTAGAGAGACAGGTTTATATTCCAAAGACTACCCCTTCTCTGAAACAGGCTCCTATTCACGTGAAGCAGAGTTCCTCCTGAACTCAATTCAAGTGCAGCTTGGGCAACTGGATGGGGAACCAGAAGTTCACCCCTGGTTTAGCACCTATGTCTCTAATGGACATAGGCCGCCTGTAAATTGGTCATCTCCCTGGCTCTTGCTTGTAAATGTTTCTTCTCCCAAGCCCCTGCTCATACTACTAAGGGTACCAGAACTTGTCAGAGATTTGGGATATATTGACTACGCTTAAAAAGGCCTCAGTGGTTGTTAGCCTAGTATATAGTTATGAAACTATAATCTATCTACTTGTAATTTACTAGACTGGAACAAGCCTTCTTAAAAAAAAAAATTCCACCAATTAAAACTTTGTTCACAAAGTGAAAACAGATCTAAAAAACTTCTCCAGCCACATAGCTAAGCACTGTAATACTGTTCTCAGCTTTTGCGGCAAGTTATCTTCTTTCAAGGAGTTTAAAAAAATCCCTATCGCAAACCTTAGCAAAAAATTGGTTATGTTCCTACTCCATAGCAAGTGGGTAGCCTCAGCATTATGTCTCTCACATAATTCTCAAGTTATAAGTAGATATGTTTAACTTACACCAGACTACCATAGGCTTAAATTTTCTTATCATATCATACCTCATTAATAACAATACTGCTTTAATCAAATGAATGTCAGTCTCCCACCTGCAGCTCTGTTATTTTACACCTGTATGGTATTTTGTTCTATAAACCGGCTTTTAACATTGTCATTAGCTATACTATTCACAGACAAATATTTGTACAAATGTTTTACTTCAATTGTGTAAAATGTTGCATTTCTCTACTTCACTCATATAAGACTTCAATGTTATATTTCTTATGTCTTGCAGCTGTTCTCCTTGGGCATCCACTGAAAAGGGACACTGCTCAGTCAGACTATCCTGGTATACAAAACAAATGAATAAATAAACAAATATACAAACAAAGCAAGCTGACATTTTAGATTTCTGGTTTCTGCCATATTGAACTAATGCTTACTCAGTGACTCTTCACAATCAGAACTTACCTTAATGGAATATAAACCCTTCACGGTACCTCCTTAATCTATAAGTTTAATGTTTGTTTGTGTGAGTTGACTTCTCTAAGGTTATGGAGCTGATGGTGGATATACTTTCTACGTGTGAGCTGGATCTATCACCAATAAAGCTTAATTAAAGGTTGTATGGATGTGTTGAGAGCAGCTATTTTCAGACTGTCTGATTCTCTTCAACAACAGGCATATTCAAATATTATTTAAAAGATTTGCTTTCACCTTTCACTAATAAACTTTCTGTATATCTGCAGTGTGAATAACTATCATCCTATCTCTGACTGACCTTTTATATGTAGTGTTAACTGTGA
The DNA here is from genome assembly GCF_019279795.1 of Protopterus annectens. Lineage (NCBI taxonomy): Eukaryota > Metazoa > Chordata > Ceratodontiformes > Protopteridae > Protopterus > Protopterus annectens. The sequence goes on along the minus strand of NC_056741.1, from coordinate 573,148,131 downwards.
GAGTGATATTCATTTTAGCTCACACTTTTCATAACCCTGTTGATTTATATCAGTCTCACTTTTCAAAAGGCATAGCAATGAGACAGCTCTTTTATGAGACACTAACTGTCTGTTAATGGCAATAAATCAGCATTATTATGCTATGCTGGTCCCTTCTTGATCTTGCTACTTTTCTGATGCTAAGGGTCATAAAAGTATAATGCAAATTTTAAAAATTCTAGAAACTTACTGTGTTATTTCCTTCTGTGGTCTTCAGCTGGTCCACATCCTACTTGTCTAGAGGTTCTTAAAGAGTTCTACTTGGGTAAAATTATACTAGTGGCTACTATCTGAATCTAGTGAAAATCACATGGATCAGCCCTCTGAATCTACTGAACTGTACTAGGATTTGGATCTACTGAACTATACGGATATCTGAATACACAGAATATACCAGGATCTGAATCTACTGAACTGTACCAGAATTTGAATCTGCTGAGCTGTACTAGGATCTGAATCTAATGAACTGTTCCGGGATTTGAATATACTGAACTGCATTGGGATCTTAATATACTGAACTGTACTAAGTTCTGACTATAAGATCTCAAAATATTAACCTGTACTAGGATTTGAATCTACTGAACTGTAGTTTGATCTGAATATACTGAACTGTAACTGGATCTAAATCTACTGAACTGTACTAGGATCAGAATCTACTGAACTATAGTAAGATGTAAATGTACTAAAGTTTATCTCCTATGTTTGTAGTTTAGGTGTATTGATCTTAGATGATCAGCTGAGCTTAAAGGACTGTGAGTCAACCTTTGTTAAAGCTTCCCTTAAGAACAATGTTCTCATTAGACATTTTATTCCAAAAGAGAACTTGTTTTCTGGTGGGAGTAAAAGTCTGTGGTGTAAGCAGCTATATTAGCTACCAAGTCCCCTAGGGAGAAAGGATTTTAAGTTTCATTAAGTCATCTGAGAGAACTAAGAGACTGACCTTAGAGAAATACATGAAGTGGGGCAAAGGGAGCAGCCAACCCAGGTACAAGGTTTTAGGGGATGCAATCATGTGGCAGTGGGGTAACAGCATTCATAAATGAATACTGATACTGCATTTGCAGGCAGGGTTGTAATGGTTTAATGCTTTCTATGTGGTATTTGGCTGTAGTAAAGCTTTTATTACATTTGTAACAACCGGATTGCTAAAGTTTTGAAAGGAGAAGACATTTTTTGATTTTTTTTTTTTGGTCCTCAACTCAAGAGAGGACTTCCTCAACTTAGACTTTAGGGGAGTTCCGGATCACGGAATTGTACAGGACACTAGATAACCTAGTCATGGGTCTGGGTGACTGCAATTTTGTGCTTAGTTCTTAGGGAAGCATACAGGGAAAATATGATAATCTGATTTGACCACGGAGTGGGAGACTTTAGGTGTAGCATAAATGGGTGCTGTGTTAGTGAGGATGAAGATGAGGATATTAGTTCCCCCAGTAGGAGAAAGCAGCATACAGTCTGTGGAACTGGCATTAATAAAATTCAGGAAATGTATATATTTATTGTTCATAGGATCATAGGAGATTACTAGGCTATCAACCTGGAGGTCATTTTAAGCTTAGCTGTTTCAACCCAATGTAATACCATAGAAGTAATAGTTAATACCCAAGATTGCATTTAGTAATGACTGCCCATGTCTAAGACCGTTGTGGGCACTATCCCAGGTAAGAATTTAAAGTGCCCCATCCACTCGTCCAGGTTCCTCTTTAGCAGTGTCATACAGGTGCTCTGTTTCATATGAATTAGTAACCTGTTCCAAAGATGTGGAAGTCACTGGGAGATAAATCTGTCCCTTTAGCATGTCCTAGTTAAGTTGCAGGCCATATTTAAGTCTCTGGACCAGGTAGCCCTAGACCCATTTGATTTACGGATATACAGTATGTTCATTAGGTGTGGGTCTTGGGGTGCTCTGTGGTGTCCCAGCTCTGTTGATATAGAAAGATCTAGATCTACAGCTAAAGTGACCTGAATTCAGTTAGCAGCTTGGTACTTTCTAGACCTGGTAGGGGGATAGATGTGCCTATTCCAGGGGGAGGAGGAGGTGGTGGTTCTTAGACTGTAAGTTCTAGTGGTTGCTTGCACAGGTGGAGTCTTGTGAGTGTACAGGTATGAGTGGTTCAGGAATGCATTGGGTTGTGATCACTCAAGCCAGTGACGGTAGCTCCTGTAGGTACATGTGAAGGATCATGCATGCATGCAAACATGTATACACTAATAGAGGTGCATAGGAAGTCCCCATGGTGATACAGGTACTTACTTCACCACCCAGAGTGGGGTCAGGTATTTAAAGTAAAACAGCCAGGGCTGCCTTCTCAGTAAATGAAAGACCATTGATTAGAATAAAGGGTACATTAAGATTGGGCTACATAGAATTTGTCTCCATTTGGAGAACCAGTCTGGGGTAAAGATCAGACTCATTCAACTAACAGACCATATCTTTGGCAGGTTTGAAAAAAAGAAGATGGAGGGGACAGTTAAGGGTGTACTGTATCTCATGGCATTCTGGGTGACAACCCCCTTCTGATTGCTCTCTTCCAAATGTCAGGGCTGGCTTCCTGTTCTATGCAGCAAATGAGAATAGTCTGATTAAAAGTAGGTTTGATGGTTGGCAAACATAGGGGTAAAATGCATAGAAAAAATTATTTGTTGTTTGTGGCATTTCTTCACCAATTTATCGATGAACCATTGACACTACCCAGGAAAAACATATTTTGGTCAGTAGTTAAGGACTCAAGATCATTTAGGTAGACATCATGTGAAATGGGAGACTTAGAAAGAGTTCCATAATTTGAAATGATATGCTAATTTGATTTGTTTATTGATACTAAGTTATATAAGAGCTCAAGGGCATAATCTTGTTGGATTTGCAGTGGCATTATGGGGTTATGGATAAATATGGTTTTGCCCTACCCTCACTGAAAGTTCTGAAAAAATGATTTGCAGTCATAACACTGGAACACAGTTTCAGCAGCTGTTCAACTGTGTATGTGCTCAGGGGTTAGGACAGTCTTTAGGTCAGACATTTTTTTTTTGCTTAGATGCCTAGCATTTGAGCAGTACCAGCTTTATACAAGCCTGATTTGAATTTCAGTAGGTGGGCCTAGAAAACTGATTGTGTCTGTTGTGTCAAAAAGATTCAGTATGGGGAAGAAGGTATTTCAGCCAGTATGAGTAACTCATGTGAGGATAGGTAAAGGTCATCTCTATGGAAACATGCAGGACTGTTGACCATCTGTACCCATGCTGAAACACATTAGATTACACTGCAATAACAGCAATTTCAGAGCTAATTGCTGAAATCAATTACTTTCTGTTTCTATTGTGGCCTAATTCACAATGATTGCAATATGTTGCTCATGGTCCAAATTGATCCACATACATAGAGAACTTGACCATGCCTCTCTTCATCGCCTCCTCTATGAAGCATTAAGATTATTCTGACCCATGTGTGCGGCAATAATATAAGTACTTAGGGGGACAGGGATCTAAGGGCTCTAGTGATCTCATGAGTATCACTTTCTCTTAGTTCAGCCCGTTGAGTGGAATGTGTGTGTTTGACAAACAACTGACCTTTGATTAGGATATTGACATGAGTGACTGCATGCTTTGATGGCTTTAAGATTTTACATAGTTACTTAGGCATGCACAGGGGAGGAAGTAGAGGATGAAGGTATGTGCGCAGCTGGTTTAGAGTCAGTGAATGAAGGTGTGGTGAGTTGTATTGTGAACATAAGGCTGGCGTCTGAGTCTGCCAATACTTTCTCTAGTATGCTTTGAAATGGATTTCTGGCCAGTCTCAGTATACCTTTATGTTGGAACTGGAGATCAGTGAAGTTGGATTATACTACTTAGTCACAATGTGGATAGAGAGGATGCCCCCTAATTTATACAAGTATTGACATCTCTTACACTGGATTCTGTCTTAGGTAGCAGTAATTGTTTTCAGTATGCTTTCAGTTGCTGTACTGCTTCAAGGTGCCTAGTTCAAACAAGATGGCAAAAGATGAAGTAATGGTTGACTGAGATTCAGTAGTCATTAAGGTCCAGGATATGAAAGAAGAGGTCAGGTATATTCCAAAGAATGTGGATAGCACAATATAACCATATAGGGTACAGACTTTTCTCATACTTAATTGCTGATGCCTTACCCAACCATCTAGATCCTGCCATGTTGTATACACTGGTAACTGTAATTCATGTCAGAGTTTTTAAATAGGCAAAACTATTAGAGCACTCAACAGAAGAATTTATGAGCATTATTTGGCCATTAAGAATAAATACTTTTTAAATGTTTTGGCCAAGCATGCTGTGTCTTGTACACATTTTTAAAAGTTTACTTTTGCAGTATTGGATTCAATTAACAGTACTGGGTTCATTGGTGACTTTAAAACTATGCTGGAATGCAAAGAAACAGCCTGGCAGATCAGACTCAGTGCTGATCAGAAGCCTGGCCTTAATGAAGCCATAAATATTAAATGTTTTTTTTTCTGCAGCTCAAGTATACCTGAATATTTAAATAATATTTAAATTCAGTTTTAATTTTTATTTTTTATTTTATGTTTATTAGTTGATAGCCTTTGTATATTAATATTTAATGTTCCTTTAATTTGGTTTAAGTGCGATGTAAGCCATTGCAAGTTTTTATTGGTCTGATTGGATCATTTGACTATTTTGGAGAGTTATTTAAATGGTATTGATTCAGTTTAGATTTTTTCTGATGAAATTTTAATGAAATTAAAGAATGAAAGAGCTTATAAATCAATCTTTTGGCTGTGGATATGCATCACTTCCAGTGGAGTTTGTTTGTGTCTTCAATTTTTAGTTTTGAGTTGTTGGTGCAGTGTTTTTATCAGTTTTTTTGCATGTTTCTAGATCAGACCACGTCTTATAGAGCAGAGGGTATGTCTTAATAACATGTAGGAAACAATGTACTGACCTTTTCTAATGCCTGTCTGAAGAGTTCAGATTTTCCAGTCTGTGACTTTTCTTGTAGGAAATTATTATATCCTTTCAAGTTCTTTCATGTGATTTTTTCAAAAGGTACAAAATGAAGAACTGTGCTAAATCCCTGGCTGTGTTCTACATGAACTACAAAGTGAACTGGCATCACATCAGTGTGCCCTGCTCAGTCACAGCTTCACCTCAGGCTTTGTCCCTACCAAATGGCGCACTGCTACCGTCATCCCTCTCCATAAAGGGGGAGCGACTACAGACACTGGGAATTATCACCCCATTATCCTAATGAGTTTGATATGTAAAGCTATGGAGCACATCATCATGGACCTAATTAACAATGATACAGGAAATCTCCAAACTCTATACCCCACGCAATTTGGCTTTGTGAAAAGGAGATCATGCCTACTCAACCTGGTTGACTTCTTTGAGTCAGTCACCAGGGCTGTGGATGAAGTTAAGGCAGTGCATACAGCCTACCTCGATCTGGCCAAGGCCTTTGATACCATTCTTCACTTAGGAATTATTTGTAAACTCACCAAACTAGGCATCAACCCCTATATCACTAAGTGGTTTGCAAAGTGGCTCACAGATAGAACACACAGTGTGAAAGTAGTAGACTGCAAGTCAGACTGCCGACCAGTCATGAGAGAATTCCCACAGAGATCGGTCCTGGGTCCTCTCCTGTTCGGCATCTACTTCTCAGAAGTCCAGGCCAACACAAAGGGACACTGGCTGACCAAGTTTGCAGATGACTGCAAGCTAGGAGCCATTATTAACTCCCCAAGTGATGCAGACATCCCACAGAAAGGCCTCACTGAGACCAATAACTGGTGGCAAAACCATGGCCTTAAGCTTAACACCAAAAATGCGTCATCATACCCTTTGGTAAAAACTCAGTTCCCACTAATTACCACATTGATGGTAGCCCATTGAACACTGAAGGCATTATAAGAGATCTGGGGATGCAAGTTGACAGCAACCTCTCCTTCGACCACCACATTAATTTGCCACTGTGGTCAGAAAGTCCTTCTATGTGGCACATCTCATTACCAAGGGTTTTACATCCAGGAAGAAAGAGGTCATCATCTCTCTCTACTCTTCCCTCATTAGACCAATCATTGAGTATAATGGCCCATTTGGCATGTACCTCACTAGACACATGCAACAGCTGGAGAGGCTACAGAAGTACCTCACGAAAAGGATCCTTGGCATTAAACACATGTCCTACATGGACAGACTCAAAAGACTCCAGCTATTTTCTGTCTCATATCGCCTACTTAGAGGCAATCTCTGCTTGATTTACAAAGCCATGTCTGACCCAGCTGTGTTAGAAATGCTACATCTAAAGAAATCCCAATTCCTCTGCACCACATGCTCCAGAGACCTCAACCTCATTACCACAATCAACAGAACATGCTGGAGGGACAGGTTCCTCACCTAGAGACTGTCCATGCTCTGGAATAGACTTCCCATACATGTCAAGCAGAGCACCTCACTGTCCCTTTTCAAGAGAAATCTCGATGAGTGGATGGGTAATGGAAAGTTCACCCCGGAGATCACTCCAGTGACTCTACTTGATAGATGCACTGGGAACTAATGTCAGACGAACCGATGCCAGGGCACTTCTATGGGCTAGGCTTGTAAAGGCTCCAGAGCCATTAGCCTAGTACACACCTATGAACATATGAAATAATGAATCATATCTTCTTGGAGTATCCAGACAAGCCCCTTACTCAAAATGTAACTAGTACTGGCTCCTTAGCAAGAAACTGCCTTCTGGGATAAAATCTGGAGAAAAATAGTGCTTCTGAAATTTAAAATTCACCTCCCAGTTAGTGGACCTAAATTATTAGTTAAATGACTTATTAAATATGTAAATGAAGACAAAGTTGCACTAGAGAACACTATAAAGAAAACAATAGCAAAACCAAAACTGCTTTATTCTGCTTAAAATGCCACAGAATGCACCCAAAAAATGAAAAGAGTTGTGGGCAGCAGCACAGACATTAGGTAGTACCAATGATGGTGGTGGTGAGGTATGTGGACCAACAACTTTAGATATCAGTTGTGGTGCACAGTATTCTCTAGACAGGTTCAGGTGCCTAGGCACACATGGCTGAAGTGACATTCAGCTGCAGAACAGTACATACTTATAAAACTACAACATCCTAGACACTGTGAAGGGGATAGTGGTTCACACAAGTCACATTTATGCTCCAGTATGCGTTTTAGGTAATGTTTAGCCTGCTGCTGATGCTCACCATATTCTCATGTTCCCTTGGGGACCATGGACATTGTTTTCCCCCTGTGCATTTGGTTATTAAAGCTGTGGGCATGGCAGTGTATGCTTCTCTTTGCCCACAGGGAATTTGCAAACAGCCATATTTCTCTGCAGCTGAATGTCACTTCAGCCATGTTGAACCCTCTCTAGACATGGAAACACAGCCACACAGTATAAGCTGCTTCAGCAATCTTCATTCAGTGATGTAAAAAATTGGCTCTAGGTAATTTGTTCACATTGACTAATGTTGCTAGAAAGGGTATGGGCATTTTCTGCCAATAAGTAGGTTGAAGACCTGTTGTACTTCAAGGTATGCCAGTGACTCGTGCTAAGACTGGGGGGAAACTACTCTCCCCTGCTGGTCATTGTGTGTCCGTCAAAAGGTCCATCAGCTCTGGGTCAGTAAATTACTAGCAGGCTGTTGTTCAGTTGTCCAGACTGGGTTACCTGGGATAGCTCTATTAAGTGAAAGCTGAACATAAATGCAATCAACCAGCCAAAATAGTTTCACTGATGGAATGCAGCTTAGAAGTAGATGACATGATTTTAAGGGTGAGGCAGGATATTCTGTCAAGAGATAAGGTTGAAGAACAGTGTATCAAAGTCTCTTGGTCTGGGATGCAGAGTCCACTACTCAAGTGGGTGGCCTAATGGTTAAGGTGTTTGCCTTACAAACACAAGGTGCAGGGTTTGAATCTCACAAAGGATAATTGGCTAGGCTTACAATGGCTCACAAGGGCAGTTAGCTTAGTATGAACCTATGAAGGTGGAGGACAGAGTAGAAATATAGTGGGAATTATGGTGAAATAATGTCTTCTGAGCACATTGAGATATGCCATCATCCAGTGTAAAGACAGTGCAGTTCTTCTGATCTCAACCTATGTTTTACAGCACGGCTTTGATCATGAGGAAAACATGGCATCCAGGCAGCAGTTGCAGGATCTCCTTGATAAAGCAGAACAAAATTAGTTGGTCTTGATAATGGAGGACCTAAATTATATTATCACAGGATATGAAGATTGCCTATGCCCACATTGTTGTGGCAACAGGAATAATGAAGGAGCAACCATTCTAAATTCTATATCTCACACATAGATTATTGGTGGTCAATATATAGTTCACTAAGAGAGACAGTCAGAAGATCACAAACAAGAGTGATCAGAATGCAATTCAGGTAGAGTTCCTCCTGGAATGGAAAGGGCATTGGGGTTAAATTAGAGACTGCAAAGTCACCCCTAATGAAATGGTCAATCCCCAGAATAAGGGAATGTTCTAAGGTCAACAGAGACTAACAAAATGTAAAGCAAGAGAACAGAAACAGGGGCAATGGTTAAAAATAATTGAGTTTAATGGTAAGAGCTTTCACACTTCCATGAGTGCTTCAACAGACCACAGTTAAATGCAAGACAACATTAACTTTTATACAAGCAAAAATCATTAATCAATCAAAGATATAAACAATCAAAATAAGAGATACACCATGCAGCAATAAAAATCAATTAAAATCACTTAAATAAACCTCTTCCTTTCAATGCAGGTCTTAAAGAGACCCTGCCATTCAACCCAGGGTGTTTATCTGCCTGTAGTCTTATAATCCCAAATAGTCACACCGCTCAGTGTAATTTCTAAAATCACCCCCTCGATCACTTTTCACTACCTTCTCTATCACTTTAAAGGGAAACATATGTTCTATACCCCATTCCACAGTGTGGTTGGCTACAGCACTCCTTAAATCATTGTTCTTAAGACAATAAATATCTTCCCTAATATGCTCAACAGAGACTAAGCTGAAGACTAGGAAGGTGAGTGAAGTGAAAGGACAGGAGCTCAAGGAAATACTCAAGGCTTTATCCCTTCTGGAGGAAGAGGAAAAATGGGAGCTGATGAGAAATGGTATGGTCTAAAAACAGCATTTATGAAGACGAACAGATATATGGTCAGGAAAAGTGTAGAAATAAGGCACATTATGAAGGCTGACAGTAAAATGAAAAACGTATGGAAGTTATCAAAAAAAGGAGTGCAGGGAGAAATGAGAAATACAAAAATGGACAAGACTATGAAGGAAAATGATTGTTTTACAATGAGGCTAACATTGCAATGGCAAGTACAAAGGCAATACAGAAACTATATTAGCTTCTGGAAATTAACTCAACAGATGTCAAAAAGAAATGATAACATTTTGCAAGGCAAAAAGAGAAAGATAAAGAAAAGTGTTTTTAAATTGGCTATCCATTAGATCCCAGGCTATAAAAGTTGCTAGTACCCTCTCTGTAAGTAAATTTACCACTAGTGTGGCACCAGAAGGATTAGTGTTGGGCCCTTGCCTTTTTGGCATATTCTGCAGATTCCCAATCTAATCTCACCTAGTTTGCTGATAACTGCAAGTTGGGCACTGTTATCTGCTCATCCACTGATACTTAACACCTCAAGCAAGGGGGTACAATATGCATACAACTATTGTACTGAAAACGTTCTCAAGCTAAATGCAAAAAAAAAATATGCACCACAGTAGCATTTTGCATTAAAAAAAAAAGCTTTTTCCACCTCATATTTTATAAATTTACTTACTTATTTATTTAGTTATTTGAATTTATTTACTGAGGTAGTGTGGTAATACAATCATTAAGAAGACTGAATACATATATGGATGACTTTTTCTCATTTTATCATCACATTTCCACCATAGTCAAGAAATCTTTCTATATGGTCGAGTAAACATTCATGAGAATATCTTCAATATCCAAAAAAAAGCCATCCTATCACAGTACTCTTCCCTTATCAGACCCATGTTTGAATACGCCTCCTTTGATATGTATAAATCCATGCTTACCTCTCAAGTGGCAAGGTTCCAAAGTCCATTAAATGCCTAAATTTCTTCAACTATTCAGGTAGCTTACCACAAATCTGCTTATACACAGTAACCTACATGTTGCTCTAGGTCACCCATGTCCCACTTTTTGAACCATAAAGGACACAATCCTATCTGACCTCTTATTTCTTTACAAAACTGTTAGCTCTACAAACACCCCAACAGAAAGGACATAAATCTTCCTCAACAAATAAACAAGATTTACTAGTAAGTTACATTCCTAACGTAATACATTCCCAGCTTATGGAATAAGTTACCACTACAGGTAAAAGTACTACTTGGTCTACAATTAGGGCTAAACTTGATGATTGGATGGGTAGACACAACATTTCCACCAAGATTGTCATGTACAACTGGCTCGATTTGGCAGATGGGCACTGTTAAGTGCTTAAAAAGGGAGGCACGAACTTTTAAGTGTGTCTACTTAAAGATGCATATGGCTAGGCATGCAATGGTCCTGAAGATCACTTGCCTAGTATTATTCCTATGTTCCTAAGATAGCCAGCAGATGCCACTCAAAATGAATACCAGCAATAATCTGTACATCAGGCCAGACAACATTAAGGGCAGATGGAAAGAGTACTTCCAGATATTTCTGAGACCCCACAGATGTACGGTCGTAGGCATATCTTATATTAAAAGAGGAAGGAGAACCCACTGTAGAAGTACAACATGCACTATTGAAAATAATGGGAGGTTCATATGAATTCACTGCAGATATGAGAAAAATGTTTGGTGTGTGAGGGGAGAAATAGGTCCTTAGGGTACTCAGCAGAGTATGGAAAGAGAAAGGTGTATTCCAAATGAGTGGAGAATAAGCATTCTAGTGCCAATGTACAAGAACAAAGGGGACATTCACAACTGTAGGCAGTGCAGGATATCAGCCAACTGTAACACTGCATAAAACTATTGCAGAAGACGATTGATAAATGAATATACAGTACAGAGTAGCAAAAAACACAATAGGAAATGAGAAGTCTGCCTCCATAACAGGATGCAGTACAATTGACTGGATGTTTGCACTGATGCAAATAATGGATAAGAAGCTGGACAATGAAAAGGTTCAACCAGACATTCCTAGACTTGGAAGAAAGGTCTAAAAAGAAAGTTGATTTGGCAGCTTTGCAATAGTTTGAAGTCCCAGAAACATGACTAGAATTAGTGCAAGCTATGTACAAGAACCCAATAACACAAGTATGAACAGCGTTCAGGCTCAAAAAAGGGTTTCCAGTGAAAATATGTGTGCATTAGCACTCAGTTCTGAACTCCCTCCAGTTAATACCAGTGATGAACTATATCACCAAACCAAATTAAGGAAAAGATCAACAAAGCTTCTGTAAACTGATGATGTCAACCATTGAACAAATTAATATGACATCATACAAGCAGCCTCTGAATAGTAACTTTAGCAAATGACAGATAACTTTAAATCCAAAAATTAAAGGCACATGGAACAAAAGTGAGAACAGATAAGACAGTGGTCATGTCAATAAATGGGGAAATCAGATGAAATGGATAACTTAGATTGAAAGGAAATAGTGGAACAGGTTAACAGCTTCAAGTACCTGGGATGTGTGGTTGAGGAGAAAGGAAATCTGAATAAGGAGGTCAAAGCTAGAATCACATATGATGCAGCTAAGCAGCACAAAGTGTCAGGGGGTAGAGCATGACATAAGAATACTAAAGCAGCTGAAAGTGAGGGATATAAACCTCTGATGCTGCATAATCTAGAAACCTGGGCAGGTGAAGGCAGAGAAGCTGTGGAAGTTTAGGGTAATGGAGATGTTATGCCTGAGAAGAGTAGTAGGCTGTACACTGTGGTACAGATGAAAAAAATGACATCTTAGTGGAAGAAAACAATGCCCCAGTTGTAGAAAAAGACAAGGAGAACATATTACAGTAGTTGAGTCACATGCACAGAAAAGCAGATTTAGGAGAGGTAAGAAGAAGTTTCACTCTTTAATGTATTCTGCCTTTTAAACGCCGGTATAGCATTTGTGGTCAAACATGAGTGCTGTTGCATATCGTACGTGGCCTAAACTGTAGCAACTGCTTGTTACTTTGTAGCAAAGAATTTGCTACAGTTTAAAAGTAAAAGAAACATATTTTTCTTTTATCTGAAACATGAGGGCTGTAGTGCTCCATGCAAGATAAAAACTGTAGCAACTGCTTGCTACATTTAAAGCAAGAAGTTTGCTACAGTTTAAAAGGAAAAAAAAAATTTCTTCTGTTTTTTTTTTAACTAAAATCTAAGGGCTGTAGTGTTCCTTGCAGGGTATAAACTGTAATAACTGCTTGCTTACATTTATAGCAAGTGGTTTGTTACAGTTTAAAACAGAAAATATTTCTTTTTTTAACTAAAACCTGAGGGCCATAGCATTCTGTGCATGGTATAAGCTATTTCTATCCTATATTTGTAGTTCTCAGCTAGAGCGTCTTCTGCATGGAGACATGCGTGAATGGGTGTACCTTCACTGAAGGTTGTGCATCAGGCCTGGCAAGCCAGTACATAAAAATCATCTGCCAATCATTAGTGGACCGAAGTTCTGCTGTGGTGACCCCTAACCGGGAAAAGCCGAAAGATGCAAACAAAATTTGTAGCAAGCAGTTTGCTACAGTTTAAAAGAAAAAAAATATTTTTTTAAATTAAAATGAGAGGAAGGACAGTTAGGGTCAGGGCACAGAAGTGGGACTTTATTTGCTGGGGCGGGAGGGAGGGGACATCTGTTTGCAGAAGTCTTATTTGTTTACTTTTTCTTCTTCTCTTGAAGAGCTGAGGGGTGAAGCTCTAGCTCATGGTACTGGCACAGGGCACTGGTTGAACCAGCTACCCTTCTGGTAGATGTAACACCTTAACTCCATGCAAAAATTAGAAAAAGGGGTTTTATGATGATGATGATGATGATTACAGATTATGTATTTCATATAAACATGGCAGAAATATTCAGTTCTGTCTTATGCATTTAATACAGAAAAACACATGCTGATACTTTTAGCCAAACTGAATGCAGCTGTACCTTCCCCTGTATTAAATTTGCTTCTTGTTCCTTCATCAATCCTCATTTTTTATATTGATAATAAAACTATTCAACTGAAGGATAGATAGCTTTGTTTTACTACAAATATTGGCTATGCTCTGAGGTACCCCTGTCATCTTGTATATATAGGCCAAACCAGCAGAAAATGTAAATATATGCTTCAGGAACACCTTGGAGCCATAAAGAAAAGCAATTTCAAAAATCTTTTCACACAACATTTTAACTGCTTTAATAGTAATAAGTATAATGCATTGGAAATCAGCACATTATACCTATTATTATTAAACCCATTAATAATAATAATAATAATAATAATAATAATAATAATAATAATAATAAGCACAATGTGTTTAAAAATCAGCATTTTAAATAATTGTGGCCTTGCTTATAGTGAAGACTGAGATGAGAGAGCTATTCTGCTTTACAGAGAAATGATGTTCATTTTAAAGTTCAGTGCATTGAATTATCGGGAGATAAATAATGAATACTCTTGAAAGAATATTTGCTTAGCTGACTGTCCGACTTTATCTTTTTTTATTTTTGGTCTGTTTTCAATACTGTCTCATTGTAATGCCTTTATTTTTATGCATTACACTTCTTGGAAGGCTGTAGCTGAGGCACCAGAGCCAGTTTATTTTTATTTTATTGACCTTTTGTACTATATCCTAGTCGGCTGTGTTTGTATATGGCTGTTGTAGATGATTAATACCTCCTTGGATTAACTTTGATTTCTGCCACATACACTTTCCTTGAGCAGTCCCTTTCACTGTTCTTCCAAAGCAGTTCTGTCACAAAAGTACCAGTCAACCTGAGTAACTATTTAATGGCTGGCAGCAAAGCCTGTGACATACTTTTTGAGGTAAATCAAATACAGCAGGTTCTGCTGTGAGGCCACTCTGCAGAAAAAAGAATAAACCGTGTGTGTTTAGCCAGATTAACTCTTAATTATCGAACTCAGTGCCAGATGTATTAAATAAAATGACTAACAACATTATTCTAATTATCTATTCCACAATACCTTCCATGTACAACTATTCTGTTTCTCCAGCAAGTTTAGCTCCCCTGCTCTGTTGCAATGATCAAACAGTTCCACTCAGTAACATTCAAGCTGCCAAGCCCTCCTGTTCTCCTCATCTACCCTCATTTCCAGAGATTTCATCCCATATTCTCCCATTCCCTTAATTCCCATTCTCTCTTCTTCCTTCTTCACATTCCTTTAATAATCCTCTCAAAAATAAACTCAGTCTGCCTCTCAGCCCTTCATTCTCCAAGATGAAAAAACAAGAGTTTCCTACTACACACAGCCTTCTACAAGAATTAGTTTTGGTCCACTTGATGCATTTTTATTTTATTTGTTTTTGCAGTCAGAGCTGTACTTGGCAACTGTCTTTTTCATTTTCAGTAAACTATTTTTCAAGTTACGTTGACTTCTTGGTGTAGAGCAATAAAGCCCTGTCTATGACACAAGAAACTTGGGTTTGAATAGTGGTCCTGTCACAGAAGGAGCCAAGGAGGGAAGGGAGATAAGTGAAGAGACAGTGTTTGCTTACATCTATCATGGTGGTGGGACAGGGACATACACTGAAGAGGCATGTAGTTGCCATGCGACCAGTGTGCACCAGAGAATGTGAAAGAATGCACACCAGGCAGTATTATACTGGGACCACAGAAGAAGCAATGCACATCCATGCAGGCAGGCAGAACTTTGTGATGCCCAGTGCTTGTCCCTAACAAGGTGGGAGATTACAAAGGCACACCACAATGGAGGAGGGGACATTTGCCTCCCTAGGTCTAGAAACCAAGCAAAGAAGCATGGAACCAGCACACAGGGGACTGGGCTCTATACTTCCTACCTACAGGATAGCTGTCTTTCCTTGGACAGCTGACCATTGCCCTTAGGGATTGAAGGGAAATGAATGGGCTGATTGAATAGAGATGGGAGGAGAACTAATGAGCAGTGGGATGTAGCAAAAAGACAAAAAAAATTCTTCCAGTCAGGCTGTGAAGATTTCAGATGGTAAGATAAAATACATGGAGAAGGAATATAATAAAATGTGATTTTTTGTTTGTTTTTGTTTTTTGCTTGTGTAAAATTTTGATTCTTTTTGTGGTATGTGCTCACTCATGTAGAGACTATCGTGTATAGGTACTAAGCATTGGCTTTTTTTTGTTATTTATTTGCTTGCTAATATACTTATTTATTTCACTTTACTATTCAAAAAATTCTGACTGGGCAGAGCTTATATTCAATTGAGGCCTTGATAGAAAAGCTGCACAGTTAAAATATATAGAATAAAAACAATGCTGAAATACACAAATCAAGCTAAAATGCAAATAAAATGAATCACAAATTATGCAATCCAGTTTAAACAACAGAAATAAAATGCAGATCTATTATAAAAAAGCAGACACTCAAAATTCAATAAACAGAAACAAAACTAGTTTAAGAACAAATAAGTTGAAGCATATAAAATATTAAGCACTGGAAAAGTGAATAAAATAAAATATAAAAGAGAAAAAATACATGATTCAATAAAAATTGGGCACTGGAAAAGTGAATAAAATAAAATATAAAAGAGAAAAAATACATGATTCAATAAAAATTGGGTGGCTACAGAGTTAATTAAAATAAAAAGAAAGAGTCTACCTAGAAGGAGTTACCAGAAGGATCTGATGTTAGCATTAACAAAGCCATTCCAAAGTTTAGAGACTAGAAACAAAACAGAATCACCAAAATAATTGTGTTTGCTGAGTATTTGCAATGTTTAAATCTGAGGATGTCAGTTGAAGTGCAGGGATATAACATTCAGACAGAGAAGTGATACAACATTTATTGTACTGTCAAAAGACAGACCATTAGATTTAAAGAATTTTTGTCTCCCAAAGCTATTGCCAAAGTGGAATGATTCAGACACATGATATAGTAACAGTGAGAAAGACCTCATTAGGTCATGAGTCAGACACTGCGCTATCAGATCTTACCATGCTAGTGTTTTCCCTAGCAGCCCACCTATTGATTTAATAAAGATAGATACACGCATAAACAAACATACACACACACACATTCATGCAACCTCATTAATTCTCACAATGACATGCTTACAGACATCCACTCTCATACAAACATTGATACACACCTAAACCCCGTGGCTTCACTGGACTTACCTGCACCGTAAGTAATCCAGTAGTAATGAATTGGTGGCCACTACCTTTTGATGGTATTCAATATTTCCTCCTAGAGTAAACTTTTACTTGGTCGAACAAATCAGACAAAAAAACATTACATCAGATAAGACCATATTATTAAAGAAAGGGTGAGGATTAGTCAATCTGTAGACCATCATATAGTCTTATGTCAGAGAGTGCCAATAAATAGAAGATAGTATTCCTATTATAATGGAGAGTAATGATTTTAGGACATTTTAAACATGAGTTAAGTTTTGGATTAATGAGAACAGTATATTTCCATATGACTGTATAATTAATATGATCATACATTCTACCAGTAGACCTATAAAAAAGTTTTGTATTGCAGTCTATAATTCAATATAAAATGGTTTAAATAACTGGATATGAGAAAAGGAGATGAAGGCAAAATCATTATTATTACTGACAGGTATGTCCCAAAAGAACAGAATGTAAAACACTCCATTACTCTTTCATGCTGGTATAACACAAGCAATGCTCAGTTGTCCCGGTCCCCTTCAATAAAGACAACACACCAAATGACATTTGATGACCTTTATTAAACTTCCATAACATAACATTGATTACCAAAATTTGTTAAATACAAATGAACATAGTGTAGTCGATTCTAAACACAACATAAATAATGTTAACTAGGACAGCATACCTGCTCATCCTGTCCAGTAAGCAGCGTCCATACCTTTGCTCGCTTACTTTACTTATAAACCTCCTTATAATGTTAATCAGGACAGTGTACCTGCTCATCCAACCCAATAAGCAGCATCCATACCTTTGTTCACTTACTAAACCATTCACTGAATTACCTTCAAACCAAATAAGCAGTGTCCTTACCTCCGCCTGCTTATCTATTCAACAAAAACTCCTTGAAATGCACCACCAGACACCAGAGGGGGAACAGAAGAGGGCAAGCCTGTCCCTCTTCTCTGCCACCAGCCTACCCAGGCTGTTCTCCCTCACCACCAACTTCCATCAGCTAGCCACCCTTAGGGTGTAAGGCCGAACATCATTTGGTGTACAATAATTACCAGGACATTACCAGCCTCTGACAATTACCTAATGCTTAACAAAGCATCACCCGCCACTGGGGCAAGAATACTCAACCCCAACCGCCAAATTAAAGCAATTGCATATCACCCTTCCCAAACAATTCCTTTTACTTGCCCAATGACATGAAGAACCTGAAGAATTTCAAAATACCATTTAACAACTGCCTTGCCAACACCAGCTACCCATATCAAAAGTAAGGCACCTAAACCCCATGATGGCTTTAGCAGTCTGACCCCTCTTTATTCTATCGATACCCTTGAATGCCACCAACAATATACCAAACTGAAAATGCCCTATGCCACAGGTCAAAACCAGATTATACCAGAATAAAAATGTCCTATGCCACCTGGTCAACACAAAATTAGTGACATGCCAACCCCATCCCGCATGTAGAAATTAAACTACATCAACTATTAACCCTACCAAAGTAACCCACTCAAACTGGCCAAGTAAACATGTCCTACATTTGCAAGAAATCACCCCTGCCCCAACTGTAATGTGCCTTAATGACCATTGAATAAAATTACCTACTACCCTATAGCCTCTTCATCACTCAAAACATCCGGAAAACAAAACCATTACCTTTCAAGTCCATTTCCATCAGGGCATTGACTGTTACTCACTCAGCACTCCATCTGTAACCTCAATGTGCGCACCCAAGTGATCAGGACTTCCATTGAAACATGCATTCAAATTTAAACTTGCAGAAAAACCATTCTCATTATGATGACCATCTAATGTATGTGATCTATGTCTTCCTGTACAAATATATCCAATATTAATTAACTAGCAACTTAGCAGCATGGAAGAAAACCCAGGAGTACCCAGCAAAACCCACACAAACACAAGGAGGGCAGGCAAGGCTCACAAAACTGGCTGAGAATCAAACTGGAGAACCTCTAGTTGTGAAATGACACAAACCGCTGCACCACTGCATCCCATGATATTTAAATATTAAAACTTTTATTGTACATTATCCTGTATCACAAATCAAACTAGGTCATAAAACATAATACTTATTCTAGAGTAAACAAAAACTTGGTTATGCTTCTTTCTTCTTCTTCCGAATCACTGTGCTTGCCTTTTAACCTATCCATTTCTGATTACTCACCCAATGACCCCACCACTAATTCAACACTAAAGCATGATCATCTGTGAACTCACTGTATCTCACCACTGGAACTCGGCACACCATCATCTACAAAGAAAAGACAAAATTAAACCTTCAGATAGGAATAAGAAGGCTCCACCTTATACCCACCTATTCCAAACTAAAGCCACAGCATTCGTTGACCCCATCTGCAAGAAAGAAAAGACATATAAAACATCCAAAGTACATAACACATTCCAAAAAATCATTCTGTGGCTTACTGTGGATGGCAGGGTTTGGGTTTAGGGGTGCTTTTCCCCATTAAGGGGGCGGTATTGAAGGATCTGCTTTTACAGCTAAATACTTGTGATTAGTAGGATAATAAACTGTAATATTGTTAAGGACAACAAAACACTACATTAACTGCTTTACCATCCAAAACAAATGTACCTCGATAAAACTGCTAGAACGTTTATTAGAAATCTTCCCAAAACAGCTAAAATGAAGGACTTCCTATATATAAAACATGTTCAACCTAATTTACAATACCTTGACAACAGATGTGGATAGCACCAGGGCTGTTCCCATAATACTTTGAAAATTAACATTTATAAATCTAAAACAAAGTAAGTAAACTCCGACAAGCAATGTAGAATAAGCTTATATGCTTTAACAGGATCACTACACTACTAAACTAAATAAATAATTATACCCGACCTGCCTACCCCCTCATATAAACCTATCACTCATTGCTAGTGCTACTGCTTAACAGAAAACTCTCCCTCATCTTGTACTTCAAAACCTACTGAAACATAATAGAAAACAACCCTTATTCACATGAAGTACTGATCAAATGCATCTGACAGCCCTTAAATTAATACAGACCATAGCAATCGTTTTAGACACAGGTAATAAATCTACAGTCTAATCCTTGTCAGTGAAAAACATGTCATGATGGAGGACTGAATAAAGTACCTGTGTGGGAAGATGTACCTATAATGGGAGGGCTTTAGTAGACTTTGGTGTGACAGGAGCACTTAATATGTGGAGGCAATGCATGATAGACACTCTGGCCAGTTGTCACTCTGTGTTGAGTGAATGGGTCAGCTGATTGTTTAGAGCCAGCAATTGGATACCTCTGGGATCCCACCTATGTCCCTACTGGATAGGGGAAGAAGGAGCTGACTTTGAGCGAACATGGGCAAAATTCTTGGCTAGGCTTATAAAGGCCTCCTGGCCAATAGCCTAGTATCATCCTATAAACCAGCACAAATACCTAAAAACACCTTCCCAAACCCCCAATGCTTTGTCTGTGTTTTCTGCACACAGAGAACTGTGTCATATGCAATCCTCCCTGCCCCCCCTCCCAATGCTACTCACAATGTGAGCATATGTATGTAGCATCCCGCACTCATGGGCACCACAAAAGTATGGCCACAGCCTATTGCTTTCACATACCTAAAGTTGACATGGTCAACCGGCTTTGCACTAGCCTCATCCCGCAAAGGGCACACAAGAGTAGCAGAGCAGATCAATAACTTAGATCAAACCCTGCCTTAACCCTCACCCCACCACCCTTCATACATGGTTGAAAAGGAAGACGGACTGTTATGCTCAGAATCAGGGAAGAGTATGCCCAACCCCCCCATGACCATTAGTGTCACACAGAACACACAGAAGATAGTAGCTTTCCCTCCTCATACTCAAATTCAGACCTGGCCCCCTGTCAGCACTACCTCAACCAAAACTCACATATGTCTTTAATCCACTCCATCAGGTGTAGTCATGCTATGTTCGCCGATAACAGGAAGACCATACCCCCCCCCAACTGGAACAGCAATTTTCAGTCCCACAAAAGTGTCTGCCACTCACACACACACACGCACACATTGCACACACTCACAGAGTACTAAATGTATCCCTTTCTGTAACCCTTATTTCAACCATAATGTACAAACACACTCCAATATTAATGCAAAAGGTTTCACAAATCTGTCACTTTCGGGATTAAAGTCACAGACAGTACAATTACCTTATGCAAGGATCTTTTGCCCTTAACATTGCTCAGAATAAGCAAAACCTCCACTTGTCTTAATTACTGCACTCTGTACACTGCCAACAACAATGCCTTGTCATATCTATCTGTCTCGCTATCAATCTACATCCACCACAACCCATTGTTTAGGTTTCCCGGTGACTGTAATCCTGAAATCCCTGTCAGCGGTTTGTCATCCTCAAGTTAAGCAATGAACCAACTCTCCCACGAAAGCAAATTGTTTGAGAAACAGACTTCCAATTTGAGGCCAGATAAGAGACCACCGTGGTCACATCATACCTTTCAAAGTAAGAAAATCTGGCAAGCCTTAAATAGCAGCGGAACAAAGCTCAAAGTAATAGTGCACTTACAAACTTACCCCCGATATACAATTTGCACTCTTAACCTCTCACCTCCTCATACATTGCATCTGTGTCCACATTTTGGTGTCTGTGGCCTTCTAGGTCCCTTTCAGCTGCTAATGAGAATATGCTCTTAGATGGTGACCCCTCTACAATAATGCTATATTTGCCTCATCCATGCAAAAAGTTGTAATGCAGGCATTGGAAGGTACCCAGGCAAGTGACCGATAACCTAACAAAGACCAAAGCTGCACCACCGTAAGACTCTTCTAAACAAACATTAGACACACCCAGTACTGATCCATAATACCAACCTAATCTGATTCTGTAGTACAGCAGAAATCCATGGTCAACAGCAGAGGGCGCCATGTCACTGTGTCCCCTTCTTTCCTTTTCTTTTTTTTTTTAAAGGGTGCAATTTCCACATTTTTTTTTTCTTTAGAATCACTCTAAACAAATAAACCAATAAAATAAATAAAATGCCCCTTCAAGCAAAAATGAAAAATGCATCCTTGAAACAGCATCCTTGAAACAGTTGGCAGTGATCCTGCCAACCAGTTGACATCATCTTACGTTGCGAGGCCATGGAAGCACAAGCCAGCAACAGTCAAACAAAGACATGAAAGTGCCTGAACGAGCTTGGACCCTTGTTTTTTTTTTCTCCCTCTATCTCTCTCTCTAGTATCTGAACATCAAAGGACAGATGCATTGCAGGGACACTCAGAGGAAGAGAATTCCGGTGCAGGTGAGAGAACCGTTATTATGAATTCTAATAATGCTGGCAGACTGATCAAGCAGACACATCGGCCAATGCCCAGCCCGTGAAGTGTCACCACTCCACTGCATTTCTGTGATCCATCCATCCATGATCAACCAAATATCCTTTCCCTTTTTGCAATATTCTACTAGCTCTGTGACTTGTGCAGAGCAACTGAGAACTACAGCACGCATGAGCAGAACACAGCCATTGTCCAAACAAGCTCACAACCTGTGAAAATGCATTCACAGCCCACCGCACAGCTCCCAATCACTGGAATGCTGGAAGATGAGCCAACACCATCACCACAGACAACCACATCCACGCAGAAGACCCCTCATGGTGCCACCACCCGAAAATGCTTCCTTGATGCCATACCACCTCATACAGCCCAACCACCACACACAATTAACCTCTCTCAAACTGTCTTTATTTATTTATTTATTTATTTATTTATTCCATTTTTTCTTGCATATCGGGCAAATTCCTACCCCGATCACCAGATCCATCACAATGGCTAACCACACACAAATCCAAGAGGGGAGACCACTACAGACTCTGATCAGGCCATGAGGCAGTAAAATAATCTCCTAATGACAACTGCACCCTGACACACACCAACAGCCAAACAACCTCACCATCCCGCTATGCCAAAACCCAGGCGGAAGCTCCAACCACTTCAAATAAACCAACCAATAAAGCAAAAAAAAAAACAATCATTAAATATAAACCACCAACCAACACACCATCAACCATCAACCCAAGGCCTACCTTCCCTCCTGAAATACTTACAGGTCATCTGGGACATGACTTTGCCTTAGCAAGTTCATGCCAAAATGTGACTACTTACACAGCTGCACTCATCTAAATTCTTTAAGCACCTCCCACCCTTATCTCATTTCCTTCCAATCCATCCTCCCACCGTTTAACCCTTTCACCTCCCATTGAATTCCTGTGAATATCAACTTAACACCCTCTTGAAGATGTCCCAGGACAACTTGGCTTGTGCCAAGCCTCATTTATACATGAAAAATAAATATGGAAAAATTATGGGTAATTTCTGGTCCTTTCAAAAAATGCTAGAAAACAATAAAGCATAGAAAGTAAGATCATGAATATTTGTTGGCATGCAATGTTTATATTATCCCCAAGATCTTTTAAATTTTTTATTTAAGCATTAGCTATACCTCAAGTAAAAACATTTCTGTAACCATTAACAAGAGGAAAATTATATTGCACTTGATTTTCACTATCAAATGTTTAACTGTTCTTTCTTCTTTCCTACCTAGTGAGATTCCCATTGGCAATGTGAAGGTATGGCAGTCATTTATGTCGGTTTCTATAATTTGTAATCAGTAATGAATGTGTATTATAATTTCCAGTGTTGAATAATTATTTTTATAATTTTTTCCTGTGTAGATTTCAACTAAAATGCCTCTTCTTTAATATATTTCAATTGAGTTTAATAATTTTATAATTTTGTGGTACTTTCCACCAGGTCTCCATTGAAAATGAATTTTTATTTATTTTTTTGATGCCCAGTTGGACTATTCCAGTAAAAAAAGATCAAAATAATAATATTCATTTAGCTGTTCAAATGTGTGCTCATTTGAACAGTGAAAAAAATTACAAAAGTGATTGAATATAAGAAGATTGCATATTGCCTGTCTTCTCATGTGCAAGATCATGGTACAATGGTTACTGGATATTTGCCCTTTCCCCACTTTAGTGTGATCTTAGATCTGGTATAAGTTGTAAGAGGTGTGGGGGCACAGCATATTAGAAATAAAAGCTCCACCCAGGGAACAGGAAAGTTGGTACATCACCAAAACAAGTTTCCACTCTGGAAACTGTCAGGCTGTCTGTACTGCCCAACGGATCTTCAGTGTTTGTGCAAGTAACCCAGGCAGTTTCCATGACTTACACATATGACAAACGTGTGAACTGTATACCAAGCTTGCTAGAGATGACATCCCTCAAGGGCATCTAGTGGGGAATGCAGGTTATGCATTGGAGCCCTGGATAGGTTTATAGATAGGTTCATAGATTAATACTAAGCTGACTGCTCTTGTGAGTCATTTAAAGCCTAGTCAATTATCCCTTGTGAGATTCAAACCCTGCACCTTGTATTTGTAAGGCAAACACCTTAACCATTAGGCCACCTTCCCAACCCCTTCTTATTGATGATATTGATGATGGATCATGACACTCATGAGAAATCCACACAAGCCAACTGAGCAAGGTACAATGAAGCCCACACTCAAACTAAGAATATCATAGAATGTGTGTTTGGTTTGCTTAAATCAGGTCCAGCACATCAGAAGGTGCACTGCAGTGCAATCCAGGCACCTGTGCTGAAATCATTACTTTCTGTGCCATGTTACACAATATCATTCTCAGGAAACAGCTTCAAGAATGACAGCAAAGGGCAAGACCACAGTTTCAAGGACCAGAAGCAGGGCCAGCAGGAGGTATAGATTAGTAGTTTGAGGGAGAACCACCAGCTGCAGATGGAATTGGCCCTGGCTCTGGTTACGGTGCAAATGATAGCACACCCAGTCACTACTTAGCTCAAAATCTAAGATCCCATGCATATATATATATATATATATATATATATATATATATATATATATATATATATACATAGGAAAATTGATGCCTAACAGGCGTCATAATCTTTACTTACCATGTAATGGCTGTGTTCTGATAGTATCAAACGGGGACAAACCCTAAGCACACAACTCTTATCTGCAGTAATGACAAGGCGTAGTGTGGAACCTGTTAAAAAAAGTTATATAAATGATTACTCTCCTAATGAAATATGTGTATGCTTCTAAGCAGATCCTTTTGTTTGATCTGTGCAGTTATGTTAATAATATATCATCAATAAGAAGTTTGCAACAGAGCAGGTACATGTTAATAGCAACATGCATGCATTAAGCATTTCAATTGATCACCTTTCATAAAAAACATGGGACATATCAGTTATACCTTCATTTGCATGACTATACTAAGCAGCAAGACTGAAGTAGCTAATACTCCCAATGCTACAATGAAAATAGTAAGAGAAATACAATGTTGTACAATAGTATAGCAGTAAGACATTCACAAATTAGGAGAAACAAGAAATTAACAACTTCAGCTATGAACTACATATTGATAAATCCAATCTTGTGAATGAGCCAGCAGCATCTATTCACTGTGTACATCAGACTTAATATGCAACCCTACGTCACAAAGACATGTGCAAAGGGAAGCACACAGCCATTATCATTTTCACAGGGTAGGGAGGGGGTAAGAGGGCAAGTCTGACACAAAGACGTGAGTGTGTGCAAGAAAGAAATACACATATATCTCTCAGAGTATACAGTGTTCAGGGCCAGTAACGACAGATGTATATCACTCAACAGTGCATGTGTGTAAAATGGCACGGGCAAGTGAATTTTGTGTGTGTGTGTGTGTGTGTGTGTGTGTGTGTGTGTGTGTGTGTGTGTGTTTGTGTGTGTGTGCATGCATGTGTGTGTGTGTGTGTGTGTGTGTGTGTGTGTGTGTGTGTTTCTCTGGTTGAACATAATCATGCACTATGCTAGTACTACATCATGGCATTTTGAACAGGTATGAGCTGTGCATAGCAGACTACTCAGTTGAGCGTCATCACCACTGAACAGAAGAGCCACCTCTGCTATGATTTGCACTGGTACATCTATGGCACTGGTTAGAAGTTGCTGTCCTACCTGAATGTGAGACATGTCTGTTGGACAAGCTGTCATCAGCACTATGTCCAGAACCATGACCATGTGGCCTAACACGTCTGGATATGGACAGTACAAACACTGAAAGAGCAGTGGATGTAATGTCCCTGCAGGAGCAGGATCTTGTATGGCCATGACTGCTAACACCAGAAAATGCGGCAGCACTCCAGCCACATGGATGCATACCATCCCAACAGATGTTCCATCACAGAAACTGCCTGAACAAGTGTGTCACTCATCCTGTCTAAGAAATTGTCCACACAGTTCAGGGAGTCACTAACATCAGAATGCATGACATTTAGTAGTTTCACTATCTCTTCTGAGGCCCAGGTGTAACGTGCATGTGCCTGTGCATCAATTATGGGCCTATATATACTTCTGGTGGCACCCAATGACACACCAGCATCAGGAGGAGAT
The DNA here is from genome assembly GCF_019279795.1 of Protopterus annectens. Taxonomy (NCBI): domain Eukaryota; kingdom Metazoa; phylum Chordata; order Ceratodontiformes; family Protopteridae; genus Protopterus; species Protopterus annectens. The sequence continues at coordinate 573,122,281 of NC_056741.1, read as the reverse complement.
TGGACAGCAGGCTTCCTCCAAACACCCCATCAGCCCTACTGTGTGGCACCATGCCCTCACATTAGCTACTGTTAGAGGCAACTGGAGCTGCAACCAGAGTAACCACACTAGCCTGATCAACTGTGTCAACCTCAACATGTCCTATATCAGAGGTCTCTGTGTCCTGGGTATGAATAAGCACAATGACTGTGTCCAAAACAAAAGGAGAGGATGTGGGATTCACAACCTAAGTGTCAGACTGACCATCTGCACCCCCATACTGTGCCTTTTCATCACCACCATCATCACTAGAGGCTAGCAATATTCCATCTGGTGGTAGGAGTTCCACAGTGCCACTATCAGGTGACCTATGGTAACAAGCAATAAACATAACAAATAGAAAAAATGGAGAATAAAACTGATCACATATTTTCCTTATAATTAAGGTATGTTAAACTTTATAACAGATACTAAAGCTACAAAAATGTTACTGTTATATTGACCTGAATCTATCTTATATAAAGTATTAACAATAAAGAAAAATGTGTGTTTACTATGTGCAGGTGGGTTGGCAGCCTGCAACCAAGACATACCTGTATGAGGGGAATATAAAGGAAAGAAGTCTGCTAAGTGTCACAATGCAAATAAAAAGGAAAAAAGAACTGTCCCTTTCACAAGGTTCTCATAAAAAAAGTAAGTTAACATTTGGTTATGCCCCCCCAACCCAAAACAAACTCCACTCTTCCTGAATGACTGTAACCTTACTCACACAGTTATCAATGGTTCAAGATATATGCATATAAAGATATAACAGTGACACTTTTTGCTTCTTGCATACTTGGAAGGTCATCTTGTGACACACTGGGTCTGTCGTCCACATCTGAACCAATGTCAAGGATTCTGGTGGAACCTTCTGATAAGCTATCTTGATTTCTGAAAGTCGACAAGATCTCCTTAGTTTCAGTTAGTAGTGGTTAGGTCGCAGGACTATCACCCCCATAGCCACCCATTCCCAGGCAACTGCAGCAGCCCTACAACAGGCAGAGGTTATCATGTCAGTTGCCCAATGTCTTATCTGGGAGTAGGATCTTCCATGGCATCTGACTGCATTAAGGTCATTGGCCACCTGCCACCATATCCTGTCTCAGGCAGATTGGTCACCTGTACCTCTGCCTAACAGAAAAGCTCCATGGCGATGTAAGGCCTGGATGATTACCTCATTTTCTGCAGCACTATAAGGTAGCTTATGGGTAACAGACATCTTATTGGGTGCCATATACCTGTATAAGAAGAAACAGAAAACAAACACACATAATTACATACATAATGAGTATACAGGATGGCTGTCAGCTCATTTCTGTGCGACTGCATACAACCAGCATGCACACAATTTTTACATGTTAAGTGCTCACTCATGACTACACAAAAGTTAGGCCCCTCAAGCCCTCTCCCAATCTCCCTAATCACCCCTACCAACCCCCCAATCAGCCCCAATTCCCCTCCACCAAACCATCCAGCAACCCTGCCCAATCCCTCCATGCCCATTCTTCCCCCACCAACACCCCATTCCCTCCACCCCCAACAAAAAAGAAGTATATTTAAAAATCAAATATCAGCACAGATCTTATAACACTTCTGAAATGGATATAACACAGATTTGTTAAACATTGCTGTGCTGACAATATAAATGCACTATTAGAAAAGTAACACCAAAATGTTACAACTGCTATATCCACCACTGCGGAGTTCTGCCCAGTAGTATATACAAAAACAACACTTTTTTCCCTTAACATAGATGAAAACACCCAACCTTACTAAATACTTACAATACAATCATCTACTGTAATTGTGAAAATATGACATACAGAATAAAATAAATATATATTGGTCATCTTGCATTCCATAGCATATGCAGAAATGCAGGCATGGCTATGGCAAAAGGAAGGGAGAAAAATAAATAAATCAAAAATTATACCGATGCTTTTCCACAGTAAATGCACTTCACCTTTTAATGTTAAACTAAAAGCACTACTAAAGAAACAACATACCTTGACAATATAGCACTGTAGAAAATAACTAAATCTTGCAAAGTACTGTTTTACTAGCAGTATCCAGTTCTGTTTCAAAACACTCTGTCGCAGAAGCTGCACCATTACCTTACCTTCATATGTAGTGCAGAGCAAGCCCAGTGAGCACAGTGGTTATGCAAATGAGGTGTTGTAACACTGGAGCAACATGAACATTTAAATTTAAGTATCTGCAATGCTTTACATTTTTTTCTTGTATCATTTGCGTGATGCTTGCAGCATGAAAAGAAGTTTAATGGCTCAAGGAAAAAGGTGAAAATAGTTTAAGCACCAACCAGACAGCGGCATTGCACAGCTGTCAGCAATCTGCATAGTACTCGGGGAATAAAATCCGCCAAACAATATACTTTCTTTGTGGTGCAAAGTGCAAGTCCAGTCAGCTTATAGATGAAATATACCTGATGCAAGCTTTAAATCCACTGACATGCTACTTTTACAGAGGATTGTCTATGTATTTCATCACATTTTGTGATACCATTGTGTAGTCATTTAAAAACAAACTCAACTGTTGTCACTATTACTAACATCATGTGATCATTATATTGACCACTCTAACATAATTTGTCACTAACTTCAGGTCTAATAATGTGTTCCACAAAGTACATGTCTGATGTTGCAAGGAGATACGAGAAGGACGAATTGTTCACTTGAATGCACTTCTTGCTCCAGTCATTGCTACTTACACCCATGCATTGCATGTCATTCACTATCTGTAATTGCCATAACATATATTACCCTTCTAATGTCTTTTTTATTTGCTTTACACATGGTTCATTACTCCAGGAAAAAAGAAAAATGTAATTTAGGCTGCCTTAGGTAGCTCAAACATGCCTGATGGCTTTGCACATCCTGCAGCACTCTTGATAGTAATCATTCAGGAAAATGCACTTATCAGGTAACCTTCTCTGTGGTACAAGGTATAAATGAGGTGAATTAACAGAAATAAGGCACATGAAACATTGTTGGAATCCTGTTTATAGAACTCTTTGCCATAATTCACAATATTTACTTATAAACTGTTATCCATTTTGAGGTATATTTACTTTTGAGTTGACATCACACAAATACAGTTCACTACCTAAGGAAAAAAGTGAAACATTTAGATCAGGCTGCCTTAGATAGCCCAAACATCTGAACAGGGAGAGTACTTACATCAGTAAGTTCACCTGATAGATGTCAAAGTCTGTGCTACAAGGTGTAACTGAAGTCAATCAAGAGAAATAAGGCACACAAAGCATTGTTTGAATCTTGTGTAGCGATCACATTGCAATTTATCACAATATGTTTTTTTCTTACTTAGCTTAATTTTTAAGGTATATTTGCTCTTCGCTTGGCAGTGCACTAGCTAAGGAAAAAAGTGAAAAATTTAGTTCAGGCTGTCTATGGGAGCTCAAACATGCCTGCTGGTCATAACTCTCAACTGTACAGATTTTTGTAGAATGTCCACAATTTTGCTTCGTATTTTTGATCAGTTTCTTATAAAATTGTAGTTTTCTAGCAATTCATTGCCAAATAATTGAGGACTGAAGTCAGAAAATAATGGCAGCCATTTGAGTTATAGACTTCAAGCCCTTCAGAAAATTCATGCTAATGCAAAACATGTTATTCTATTAACTTTCTGACTTTGTAAGAGCAATATTTAAAAAGTGTCTCTATTTTTGGGCCTTTGTCCCCCCATTATTTATGGCTTTGTCCAAATTTCTCGCTCTAAGGAACTGAGAAGTATGCTGACGTTGTTTTATGCCCCACTACAGAACAGGAAGAGTACTTACTTCAGTAAATGCACTTGACAGATGTCAAATTCTGTGCTACAAGGTGTAATTAAAGTGAGAAATAAGGCAGATGAAGCATTGTTCAAATCCTGCTTACAGAACACTTTACCATACATTGCAATCTTTACTTTTCCATTTTTCACATTTTCTTCCCATTTTGTACATTTCTTCAATGCTTGGCAGAGTGCAAACACAGTTCACTACCTATGGAAAACAGTGAAAAATTTAGTTTAGGCTGCGTTAGGTAGCTCAAGCATGTCTGGCAACTGTCTTCAGCACTTTGTTCAGTACTGAGAGGAGAAATTCAACCTGCTCGAAACCTGTTTGTTGCACAAGTGTGTGAAAAAAACTTTTGATAAATAATGCAGTCTGTTAAGGATTCAAATCCAGCTACAGGACACTTTTTAAAAAGGATGTAAAATGAAAATTTCCCAGTAATTTTTTAATATGACTGTAACAGTAAAGAAAACTGATACTGTTAAACCTGTTCCTTGTAAGCAATTTATCAGTAAGCCTTGCATAATGAAAATGTGCTTTTTAGCATATATGATAAATGTCTCACACACAAACACACACACACACGCACACACACACACACACACACACACATATATATATATATATATATATATATATATATATATATATTTTTTTTTTTTTTTTAAGTAGATATCATGTTTAGAAAAGAGTAATATATTGAAATTGCAAGTATCCATGTATATAGTTCAAAATATTTAACATATGTGGGGAGCTATGACCCCCACACCCCCCAATGTGGGGGGCGGTGCTCCCACTACTATATATACTAACTCCAGGGTCACACTGCAGTGGGGACTCTGCCATATCAAACTTTAGGTGAAATGTGTTTCGGTGAATTGTGTTTTAGGTGAATTGTGCTTTAGGTGAAATGTGCACACCAATTTGAGTTTAGGTGAAATGTGCTTTTGGTGAAATGTCCTAGACCCATATAAATATATATATATATATATATATATATATATATATATATATATATATATATAGATATATATAAAACCTAATGTATGTCCAACTTCTTACACATGACAATACATATATTTCATGTAAAAATCAATTGCATATGTTTGATGGGCACAATGCATTTGTTGCAATCATTATGACTCATCGCATATCCCAACTATGTGTATAGAAACCTTATGTCTTCTTAAGTATGCATGTAACATAAACTAACCTGTATTGATCATCGCATTCACCTGCATCCACATGAACAATACTTACTGCAGTAAAAATTACTTTTACATAGGAATACATTCCAAGACAGGATTACAACCACACACATATATGCCTTTCTGAAGTGTACCTCAATTCATTGAGATATAAGTAAATGTCATATTCCCAGGGTGTAAAGTTAGCCCTCCTGTGGCAATGTCAGTTAATACTTAAAGTTGAAATTTTTGCCTGCTTTTCCCTATGCATTTGATTCCCAGTTGTGACAATTTTATTGTAATACTGGGTAAGCCTTAAATATTTAGAATTCAGCCATTATTAATCTTTCAAAGTGCAACCCTTAAAAGTCATGCCAGTAGGCAGTCCATTGTTGAACAATGGAACCTGTGATAATGAGTGGAAAATCACACATGGCACAGCTCAATGCCATGTGTCATACCTTTGCTGCTATCTGCTGTAGGTAGTGCCAGTGTGTCTGCCAAGGGGTCCATCTGCATACAATCGTGCAAATGCACTTGGCAAGTCTGTGCATGTTTATGCCATACCAGTAGCACACATGGTCCAAATTAGGTAACATTTCAGACATATTTTGTAAGCTTGACCTTTGAAGACATGGCTGGTGAAGGACAGAATGGCGCTAAATTTAGAGCATAAAGGTTGGGTATTGAGGAGTCCAGGAAAGCTGTGGTACTCCTCATGAAGCACTACAGTTATAAGCTGCTGCAGTGGGGAGTATACCAAGTCTCAGTATAAGGCTGAGGCTTTGAATAGCTTAGCCAAAGCTGTCTCCTCTGCAACTGGTATTCCACGCAATGGGAAACAATGTCAGCACCACTATAGTGACCTTAAAAAGCACAAGCTGGACCCCATAAGCTAATTAGAGGCTGAAGTTAGGACTGGGAACACCCCCAGTTGTGTAAGACTAATGACCCCTTGCAGTAATTATGTAGCCAGCCAGTGCAGTTACTTATTATGCTTTCATACATATTTGTCTTCTTTTTGCTCCCTACAACTACAGGGGAGATTACTCAAACTGTGAGGTGCACCAGGAGACACTGACTCCCCTAAGGGAGGCATGGGGTAAGTAAGAATCAAGTAACAATTAAAGTCAGAACATTATTTTCATTCTCTCAGGCAGTAGCAGACCTCATCAGTCATCTCAATAATACATGCCTTCCTCAATAAGTGTTGCTGCTTGCATTAGGCAATTAGAATACCAGCTTTGCTGCGTGTGGGTTCAGCATTGTTTAATTGATAATTATTTATAAGATCTTAACAGCAGTCTGTCAGGAAGAATTACATTATGGTAATTATAATTATTAAATTAGAATGCATAATTCCAATCTGTCACAGTGAAATAAAGGCAGCTGTTTCTTATATCAGAGCAGTGATGTTTTATTTAATAATACACAAATACCTTTCCATTATATATATATATATATATATATATATATATATATATATATATATATATATATATATATATATATATATATATATATATATATATAGATATATATCAATCCAACAGCAAAAAGAATGGAACCGGATAGGAACGTGCTGTAAAAATAGTAAAATATTAAAACTGCAGCAAACAGCACGTATTTCACATCCAGGGCAGAGTCTCTAAGTACTGATATATGTCGCGAGGAACCACAACCACTACCAGTCAACAGAATCATGGGTTCCTTTTTACATTCACTTTCCTTCAAATACACTTTTCGTTTGCAGGCATTATTTTTATCAGCATCACTGCAAAACAGTTGGCAGCAATAAAGCTAAGCATCTACTTCTAGAAAATCTTAAAGCAGCTTCTATTTATTATAAAACATCATCAGAACATCTTAAAATAATAAAACAAACACAAAGAGATTAGCGCTTTTGGGTTTCAAAGTTCACCCTTCCTCAGATCTAAGTGTAATGACCACTGTTCCTTATTTAAAAAATACTTTGGTCCAATGAGGCGAAACTGCAAATTAACACGCCCATTCCCTCATAAATTGAGCACATCTTCTTAGTCTTCATTTCCTGAATGCCTGTCATATAAAACAGTGTTACAAGTTGATGCGCTCATTCCCTTTATGACGTGCTAAACACGCCTTCTTAATCTTCGTTTCCTAAGTGCAGGTTGGATGGATACTTGATGGCAGGTGTGTACCCAAGAAGACTGAATGTAGCAATTAAATCAAAAGGTGCTTCAACAAAGTATTAGTTTAAGGGTGTGTACACTTATGCAACCAGCTTATTGTATGTTTTTTTTTTTTTATATTTTCCCCCTAACAGATTTGTTTGTTTTTCAATCAAATTGTACAGGTTATAGGTCACATTAAATGTGGGAAAAGTGTTGGGATGATTTATTGTGGTCTCATTTTTTATATCACAAAAACCTGGCACTTTAACAGGGGTGTGTAAACACTTTATATCCACTGTATATACAAACACACAGACACTCCTGGGGAAGGCTGGCATAGGTTCACTAGCTATGCCCCCTTCTGCCTAAACTATAAGATAGTGCCATCAACCACTCTTATCAACTACTATAAGGCCCTTCCTAAAGGGGTGACCAATTCTACTGTGTAATGTTACTATTATCCAAATGATAAGTGTGACCAAGGCCAAGGCTATTTAAGAGTGGCCTGTACAGTGTCTCCAAATACATATGCAAGTACTCTAACTCAAACATTACTGCTGGGTTATCTCAGATTACATCATTATTTGATACCTGCCTCTAGTTCCCAGGCTAAACAGATACCAACAGAATTTAATATTTCTCTATGAAAAATACTTATCTCACAGAAGTTTGCCTAGAACTGGAAGTCGTAAAACAATTAACACTATTTCATTTGAAACCTAGTAATTATTTCTGTTTTAAGACAATAGAAAAACCTCCTAGCTCTAGACACCATGTCTCTTTGGATTAACTAACTTTATAGCACAGTCATAAACAATTTCAACTTATTTTGTTGGAGTTTGCAAATGAACTCTGTTCTTTTCCAGTAAGGTACACTGTGGTTACATTCTTGAAGCTCAGTACATAATGTGCAGTTTAATATACAAATAACATATAGTTTTCTTACATTTGTAGGACAAGCATACAAATCATATTATTACTGTTTACACCCACACAGAAGTCCCCCCCAAAAAAAATAACATACTTATATCAAATAATGGCACAGAAATTGCTCCTGACACCACCATTAAACTCCTGGAGGTAACAATAGATAACAATCTCAACTTTGACACACACATTAACTCAACTATTAAATCAGTTAACAGAAAACTTGGATTCCTCTATAGAATCAAACCCTTTCTCACAGCCTCAGCTAAGATTTCTATTGCCCAAACCCAACTCATTTCCACCCTTCTCTACGTCTCCCCTATCTACACTAACCTATCCAAAAGCAATCTGAATAAACTAGCAACCTCCTACAACAACATAGCCAAATATGCCACCGGTGCCCCTTTCCGTACCCACCATTGCCATAATCTTAAACTTCTAGGATGGCTGGAAGTACAAAACCAACTTCTTTTCCAGCAACTTATTTTTATCTGCAAGATTTTACATCATCCTACAAATACTCCCACACTCTGTAACCTTTTTAACTCCTATAAAAATCTTCCAACCTTAAGATCCGCTAAGAAACTACAAGTAGCCACCATAAAATCCAACAACAAATCCGGGGCTGCCTGTTCTCCAATGCTGTTGGAAATACTTGGAACAAACTTCTAAGAGAAATTATATTCCTTACTTCCACTAACCTTTTCAAAAAACAGTTGAAAATCTTCATTAAAAACAAATGGATCTGCCCCGGCTCCAATCCTGACTGATAATATTTCTCCCTTTCTCTAAATATGTATCCACTAAAAACATTTTTTCTGGTACTTCTCTATCCTCTACATTTTTTTCTTTGAATCAATTACATTTTTTCTTTTTTTCCTTTTTACTGTGCTGCATAAATTCATGTACATTAAATGTTTTTTGTTTATTTTTTATACAACTTGATAAAACCAATATGCTTTTTTTACTATTTGTAACTTTAAATATGTTGCTAAAACATATTACTAATCAGTTTCATACTTATGTAATTGTATTGTGTTTTTTGCCACTGTTTTTTTGTAGACTTTATGTATAATAATTTTTTTTCTCGGAGCTTTTCTCCTCGGGCCTCTACTGAAAATGGACATATATCCAGTTAGACTAGCCCAGTCAACAAATGTAAAATAAAATAATATAAAATAAATATTACTATCCACAAATAACATAGAATTATTTACAAAGTGCTAGCTGGGCTGGCAGCCTTCACACCAACATTCCTCTGTCTCCCAAATTAAAAAAAAAATGTGCTTCTATCACACACAAAAACAGAAAGTATGCCCCATGCACAGCTCTCCACTTTGCCTATGTGTCATCCTAACACAATTGATTAGGTCTAATTGGCTATTCAGCATTATTCTGTTGTTGCCACCCATCAATGGCATGGTGACTCTGCAAAGTCATGAAAATTGAGTGTGCAACGGTACACTGACATTGTGAAGAAATGGATAGCTAAGGTGCTCTCCCACAACCCTCCTCTAAATTCCTATATTCTTTTCCCTGTGTGCTACCGTCTTCTTGCCAACACCATTTTCACCACTGTCTTATCCACCCCTTTTTCACACATTTAATCTGGTAAAAAAATAGATTCACACACAACACTTACATGGCCAGAAATGGCCCATGAAAAGCCTTCACTTTATGTCCTGGGCATTTACATGGAGTTTGGCATAATGCAGCAATGCTGTGTCACAGTGAATGCTGTTTTAGTAGTTATTACAAAAGATGAACATGTCAGTCTAATCTGTAGTGGTTCAGTTACTGCTGTGTAAATGTGCTTAAATCCAGTGCACTATGGGAATACTGAGTAAAGGCATACTATGTGGTGTGTTGAGATAATTGCCTTTTTGTAGCCTAATGTTTTAGCATAGTGTCATGGGTTCGATTACAGCTGTATGTCACTTTATTAATTCATTAACGTTCATATCCCTATCATTTATTTAATTGCAAATTATTGTATTTCTCTACATATAACAAATGCCCTTAACATAACATTGGACTAGTGTAGCAACACATTATTTTCAAAATAATTGCAGCCCCAACAGGGAAACTTAGCAAGCCAACCTTATCATGGTTAGGTATTCATGTTTATTGCAGTCTCCCACCTCTTATTTGTACTTATAGCAGTTTATTGTACAGAGCAGGACTAATTAATGATGGTTTAATAAGTAAAACTAAAACACCATACAGATGATCCTACATGTCCTACAAAACAAATTTGTGCTATTCCAATCTGCATCTGTCTCCAAGTCTCTCTCTTTAGCTCGCCTTCTTCCATAAATTTTCAGTGTGCTTCAGTAATGTCATTTTAATGCCAGGAAGTAGTGATTTCTTTGTGGTGTGATGAATTAATGCTCAAATGTGTCAAAAAATCTTTTTAAGGATTCATGGGTTCTATTCCGCCCATTAGCTAAGTGCTAATGGCCGTGATTTAGGTGTACCTGCTGGCTACATATTATTGTGAGCCACTATTATTCTTAATTTGTCCCTGCCACCATGTCACCCTGATGATGCATCTTCCCCTTTTTGTATCATTGTTTACCTACATCTGCATTTGTACAAAGAAATGCAGTTAATGCTAAATGGAAGTACAATGCTTTTATCAAAATATTTGGATTTGATTGCCTTCATACACATTACTCTGTCTTACTTTGCACTGCTATGCTAAGCAATGTTTATTCAGTTTAGTGTAAATTTAAACAAGATGAGGCATTGGATGTATGGATTACAGTGCTCAATAGGGTAATAAAGATGATTACATACATTCATGTTTACTGAAATCCACTGTCAGCTCTTAACTTTCACAAGTATGAATTTCTACATATTGTGCTAAGATAACACTCTGGTGTAAATTACTTACAGGCATACTGAAAACGTTCAGATACATATAGATGACAACATGTTTCATAATGTTTTGTCTGACTACTGTTTCTGTACATACTGGCAAACCCCATTACTTACCACATCATTATCCAAATGCTACACTAATCTGCCTGTTACCTGCTGTGAATGCTGTCTTGTAAAAGTCACTGCTTGGAAGTCAGCACAGAGCAACACAAAGTACTACTAACTACTCTTGTAAGTTCAACACTTCAGGGTGTGGCTACACATGCACTAACACTGCCATCAGCAGCACAAATCAGCTTAGGGGTGCTGCACTTTAACAGTACAATAAAAAAGAGGAGATCATGGAATCATGGTTTTCTGTTGCACAAAGTCTGTATGTCTGCATTACCGCTGCCCAAAGATGATCATGAATTTTAAATTATGTTAACTCATCTATTTCATTTGTCTGAAGTAATGTGCCTGCTCTACAGTGTTTATAGTTGCATCATGTTACCAGCCTGGTTAACCAATTCTTACCACATCCATCACTGTCATTTTGCAGTGCACTGTCCTATGTACAACTTCCAAGTTTGTCTTGCCAATGCACATTGTGGAAGTATGAGGCAATAAAGTGTACAATCATCCCAACATGATGTCAAAGGCATTCTTGATTGATAGTCCAGTGGTATGCAACAGTCAATGTGTATGTCATCTCATTACGTGGAGCATATCAATGTCCCTCAGAGTAGCACAATGTTCAGTAAGGACAATATCTACATTGCGTTATCATGTTATATTATTACAGATTACAGTCATAGTTATGTTGCATTGTCCTTTGCACACATATGCATCTGTTGCATGACTTGAGATGCACTCTAAATTGTGTAAGCTAGCTAGGTAGGAGGTTCAATACCCAGCATGGAAGACGTATGTGTGTGTGTGTGTGTGTGTGTGTGTGTGTGTGTGTGTGTGTGTGTGTGTGTGTGTGTGTGTGTGTGTGTCTATACCACTTGGTGGTGCATCCAATTCACCTAAGAATAATACATTTGACTGTTCCCACAACTCCTTTATCCCTAATTTTACAGTAACATTCTCTCTGAACACACTGATTAGGTCATCCTGACAAAAGTGCAGTCTGTCCCCTAACAGTCACATTTCTGTCATGGTGCTTGCAAGTATTGCAGTGCTCTCTTGAATGTGCAAGTTAGATTGGTAGGAGGTTCAATACCCACTGTAGAAGTGTTGAGTGTGAGACTGGGAGGCATATCCACTTCACCTCAGATAAATACATTTAACTGTTCTCACAGATACCATATCCCTATATTTAGTGTAACATACTCTTTGACACATACTGATGAGGTCATCTTGACAAAATGCAGTCTCTTCCCTCTGAGACAGACTTTACCTATAGCACTTGTAACTAGTAGAGCAATCTCTACATTGTGTAACTTAGATAGGTAGAAGGTTCAATACACATCATGGAACAGACTTTGTGTAATGCCTGTTGCTGTCTCTATTACCCATGCCAAAGATGCATTTAAATGTATACACAGCTCATTTATAACAACTTTTACAGATACATCCTGCATGAAACACAATGATGAGGTCATGTGACAAACATGCAATCTTTCCCCTGAGAGGAAGACTTCTCTGGCACTTGTGAGTATTATGATGCTCTATAGATTGTGCACACTAGATAAGTAGGAGATTCAATACACAGCATGGAAAACCAGTGTGTGTATAATACATGCTACTGTCTCCATTTGTCCTACAAAGGATGCACTTAAATGTACACACAGTTTCTTTCAAACAACTTTTACGGAAACATCCTTCATAAAACACACCAAGGTCATCCTGACAAAAATGCAATCTCTGCCATGTAAGTCAGACATCTCCTGTAATGTTTCTGACTAATGCAATGCTGTCTAGATTGTGCAACTAGATAAGTAGGAGGGTCAATACCCAATATAGTAGAATTGCGTGTGTGTGGGAGTAAAGTTGTTTATGATTAGGTGAGCATGTGCTTATTCAGTGTATACACTGGATATATTTTTTTAAACTGAAAGATGACTACACCATCCCCTAAGGCTACCTTTCACATCCACAACTTCATTGCTACACAGGGGTGTAGCTATGCATACTGTTTGTAATGTAATGTAATAATTACAATTTTATATGCATTATGCAAAGGAAACTTTGCTTATTTAGCAATACTATGTCCTTAAATTTGTACATTAATGCTTAGAATAACCGTGTCATGGGTTGAAAGATAGCCATGTATGTTTTTAGAGTGGAAGTGATGCAAGCATTTGTTAGGTTGGGGAGAATGTTTCCATTCTTCAAATGGCAGTTTTTTTTTTTTTTATACGGGATCAGTAAGAGCACACAATTACATATTATATTGTCTGCCTACACCCTTGGTTCAATAAACTGATGAGGTCATTGTTTTGCAAGTTAACTGAAGCTATTTGAATGTCTGGCATCTCCTGTGGTGCCCACATGTCTGATACTACTCTCAATAATGTGTAAATATGTAGTTAGGTAGAATGTTTGACTACAGCAGTGCTTATCTTCTGCAAGTGCATCTGCCAGTGGCACCATGGTTGTTTTATACACATATGTAGTGGCAACTTTTACAAGCTCTGATTGGTGGTAAAACTAATTTTGCCAGACAAATCTCCTTGACAATAAACTTCTGATGTCATCCCTTCATAGATGCTGTATGTCTCGGTTGTCGTCCTTATTCAGCTGTGGTGCACATGTATCCTTTACAGGAAGAACATGATGTAATGCCTTCACATAACCACATATGTCACATTTGTAGTGACATCACTATTGTGGAGCAGTCATTCTGGAAAATATCCATGTATTGTCTGCTGTCAGATACTCATGTGTTCAACATTCAATATCATTGCATGGTATCATTGCTGGCTGGGTCTTATACTGTAATCCATGACTGGCATATACCACAGTGATAATGCATCCACTGACATTGTGACAGACCTCCATGATCTCCTCCATCTCAGAGACTGTTTGCTATAAACACAGATGATGTAATAATTTAGCATTGGTGGACTGTCATAATAGTTGTAAGACTTCCATTGAGGCACTTGTGGTTCATCCAGATACCATTAGTTAGTAGAGTTGTATTGCTTGCTGTTCAATTCCTGGCAGGGGTAACATTATTTGAACTGTACTTTTGTTACATAAATACCATTGTATCTAGTTACTGTTATCCATTTTTATGTTGGAAAATTATATATAATCACAGGTAGTGATTGCATAGCATTGGAATGTTCATTCTGGGCATATTGAGCTGTGAGTGCTCCTGTGGCATGTGCATTGAGTATTGACAATTATAGCATACCTAGACAGACAGACTGGTGTTCACGTCTGGGACAGTGTGTATCCTACATGATGGAAACAGTTTTCTTGTCAAAGAATCAGTCATATTGTTATGCTCAGTGTTGTACTTGTATATCTCATTTGTGACATTCTGACTAAATCCGATTGTTCATATAATATCCATACCTCCTGTGTTTACACATGCATTCGATTCAGTTATTTGTGACAGCCTCTGTAGCTATCTGATGTGGCAAATGCAGTCAATACAGGGATATGGAAAGTGTCCTATATAATAGGAAGGGGTTTAAATCTGGTAACATCTGTCTGTCAGACAAATGTGTCAGACTACAGTTGCTTACATGCATTCACGGGCTAACATTTTCATACCATGTAGGTTGTCAGTACACCTTATATGGTACGATAGTGCTGCACACATTTCAAGAGTGTTCTTCCTTATGTGACCAATATGTATATGTCTGTGGTGCCCATGACTGCTTTGTATCTCTCTGATATCTGTTTGGGCACGTGTTCTGAAAGGACATGATGCAAATGTTTATTATGTCATTTCTTGCTCATATGCATTACCTATTCACAAGATAGTTTTGCTATGTATTACATGTCCTCCAGACATGAGTTTAATTCTGCCATTTGTTTCCATCACAATATATAGCTAAATGTCAGATGTGTTATTCCATAAGCGTGTCTAACTGTATGGAATGCAGGGAGACCATTAGGAGATGTGATTGGTCCTCTGTTACAACACTTTCTATTGTATTGTTGCTGGTGAATTGCTGTTCTGTTACTGTCTCCTTTAACTGAATGTGAGCATGCCCATTATTAGTATGTCAGACATGCTTGCAAATTGGCAATGGCAAAACTGAAATCCTAACATATCATCCACTCAGTCTTGAAATCAGTCAGTTATGCATATTGTTTGTTATTAGATTGTCATGTATCATTACATAAACACACAACACTTACTTGTCTATTACATGCTCATAGGCTATAAAACCCTTTCCTGGTGCCACTGTAATTTCTTTGCACAAGCATGTCTGTTTTTGAGTTACCTGACATTACAGCTGTAAGGTTCTTTTGTTCTTGTGTATACATGATGAGATGGATAATACATTGGAGCCATCAGCTTTCATGCATCAGTTCCCTGTACATGCTTATATGCTGTGACTGCATTCTTTGCAGTCATCCCGTAATGCATCTTCCGTCCTTGCAGACTATCTCAAGAAACCCATTTAATTAACATGTATATCACATCTTCACTCTACTTTGCTTCAATGAAGCGTTATGTCCCTATCCTTATTCTTTCTCCAACTGTCTGTTTTTATTTATGCGTGTGCCTGCAGGATTGACATTCACGCTAATTATCATTACGTCAGTTTTGCAGGTTTTATGCTCAAAATGCTTGTTATACACTTTCATTACATTTGCCTGTGGTATATGGATACACTTTAAACATTTCCCTTTTCCAATAGTCATACATCACTATTACACATTTTTGTGTATTCCATATTTGACTTCCCCTCATTCTGTATTGTGTCTCTGTACTTGCCCATAATTTATCTGGGTTACAGAGTGTGCACCTACATGATTGCTAGTGAATCCCATGACATTTCTTTCAAACTTTGCTTTAGGTATAGGTTCATAGGTTCATAGGTTCATAGGTAGGCTCTAGGCTATTGGCCCTAGAGCCTATATAAGCCTAGCCAAGGGTATCCTGGCTTTCGCCACCCAAGAAAAATTATTTTCCTGTGCCACTGTCAAGCAGAGCCACATAAGTGATCCCCGGGGTGAATTTCCTATCTCCTATCCAATCATCAAGATTTTTCTTGAAGAGTTCTGATGAGGAGCTTTGTTTGATATAGATAGGTAGTTTGTTCCAGAGTATGGGAAGTCTCTGGGACAGGAATCTATCCCTTCAGCATGTTCTGTTTATTGTGGTGACAAGGTTTAGGTCCCTAGAGCGTGTAGCTCATAGGAATTGGGATTTCTTTAAGTGGAGCATGTCTAAAAGCTCTAGGTTTGACATAGCTTTGTGTGTTAGGCAGAGATCGCCTCTGAATAGGCGATATGCAACGGAGTAAAGCTGCAGTTTTTTGAGACAGTCTGCGTAGGGCATCTGTTTGAGGCCAGTAATCCTCTTTGTGAGGTATTTCTGTTGCCTTTCCAGTTGTTGTAGATGTCTTGTGAGGTGCATAGCAAAAGGGGCATTGTACTCTATAATGGGTCTAATGAATGACGAGTAGAGGGGAACACTGACCTCTTTTTTCCTGGATGAGAAACCTTTTGTGATGAGGTGTGCCACATAGAAGGATTTCCTGACTACTGTGGTGATGTGATTATCAAAGGAGAGACTACTGTCCACCTGTGTCCCAAGGTCTCTTATCATACTTTTGGTGTTAAGTAGACTACTGCCTATGTGGTAGTTCATGGGTACAGAGTTTTTACCAAAAGGGATGGCAATGCACTTTTTGGCACTGAGCTTGAGTCCATGGCTTTGTGGCTTTGACACCAGGCATCTGTCTTAGCGAGGCCCTTTTGTAGGATGTCCATATCTTTTGGAGTTTTGATTATGGCTCCTAGTTTGCAGTCATCTGTGAACTTCGTTAGCCAAAGACCTTCTGTGTTGGCCTGTACTTCAGAGAAATAGATACCAAACAGGAGAGGACCCAGGACTGAACCCTGTGGTACTGTACTTGTCACTGGTCTGAAGTTGGATTTGGAGTCTGCAACTTTTACAGTGTGGGTTCTGTCAGTGAGCCAGTTGGCAACCCATCTTGTGACATAGGGATTTATACCTAGTTTAGTGAGTTTATCTATAATTTCAGAGTGGGGAATGGTGTTGAAAGCCTTGGCGAGATCTAGATAGGCTGTGTGAACCACCTTACCCTCATCTATGGCTTTGCTGACTGCTTCAAAGAAGTCTATCAGGTTTAGGAGACATGATCTGTCTTTTACAAACCCGAACTGGGTGGGGTCCTGAGTTTGGAGATTACCAATGTCATTGTTTATAAGTTCCATGATGATATGTTCCATAGCCTTGCAGACAAGGCTTTTTAGGCTAATGGGGCAGTAGTTTCTGGGGTCTGTGGTGGCTCCCCCTTTGTGGAGTGGGATAACTGTTGCTGTGCGCCACTCAGTGGACACATAGCCTGAGGTGAGGCTATGATTAAACATGGTGCTTAGGTGGGGTGCCAGTTCGTTCTGTAGTTCATGTACAACACAGCCTGGGATGTTGTCAGGTCCCATGGATGCTGTGTTCTTGGCTTTGGATAGTGTGTTTTTTACCTGTGCAGCCGTGATTACAGGAACTTTGCATTCTTCTGGTATGGAGATGGGACCTTTAGGGGATGACAGGGGGGTAAAGTTAGCACTGAACCTATCTGCCAGGATGGTTGGCAATATCAGTTGGTTCTGTATATTTAGTGCCATTGTGCTGTAACTCAGAGCAGATCTGAGTGTTGCCATTGAGATTCTTGACATAGGTATAGAATGCGTTATGGTTGTCTTTAGAGTCAGTGGCAATTTTGTTTTCATAACTAGCTTTGGAGGATTTTATGAGGGATCTCAGCTTCTTACTGAGGCTGACCAGGGAGTTTCTCTAATCATGGGATTTTACTCTTGTTTGCAACAGTTTCTTTCTTCTGTTGTAGAGTTTGTTTATGGCATGGCACCACCAGATTGGCTTCCTTTTTTTGGAGGATAGCATCTTGGTTCTGTTAGGGATTGCATGATCCATGCACTCATGTAAGTGCTTATAAAGTGCATTTGTGTAGGATTCAGCAGTCATACCTCTATTGGCCGTCAGCATGGGTGTTGTGAAGTTTTCCACTTCTGTCTTAAGAAGTGTGAAGTTGGCTTTGGAGAAATTTTTTTACTGTGGTTTCCCTAATGGGGTGGGGGTGGGGGTGGGATGTGGATGTCTAGGGTGATTAGCTTGTGGGTGGATCTGACCAATGAGGAACTGACCTCTGGTGAGGAGCACCGGTTGCCCATGTTGGTAATAACCAGGTCTAGGATATTGCTGCTCCTGGTTGGGGTGTGGATAAGCTGATTCATGGCATTGGAATTTATGAATTCCAGAAAACGTTGAGCACAAGAGTTGGTACATGAGTAGTTTTCCCAGTTAATGGTAAGGTAGTTGAAATCACCCATTATTAGGGTGTTAGGTTGTACCCTAATATTTTCCAGTGTATCAAGAAATGAGGAGTGGGAATCCTGGGTCGTGGTGGGGGAATCTGTAGCAAGCTACAATTTGGACTGCGGTCTTGTCCAGAGTTAGTTGCACTTGGATAATCTTGGATGCATTATGTTGAGCAACTAGCCTGGAGGTGTGGATATCCTTAATGAATATGGACACGCCTCCACCTTTAGTGTTTTGGCCCAGGTTAGGTGGCCGAAAGGTGTGGTATGAATTATAGCCTGGTAATGCAGGAGTACTCTCTGGAGCCTTGAACTAGGTCTCTGTTACTGCACAGATGTCGATGTTTTCCATTTTAAGGAGTGCCTGAAATTAGTGCATTTTGAGGTTTAGACTTTTAGCATTGAGTAGCAATACCCTCAGATTCTTCTTGCTTGTACCTGTTAGGGTGGTGAATTTGTCATTTTAACCTTGCCTAAAAAAGGCACTATAGGGGTGGCTAGAGCCTTAGCCAGTATCTGGAATCCCAGGGGCGACAGGTGCAGGCCATCTCTGGCAAAGCATCATGGTTTGTCGATCATGTCATCCCAGGTAGACAGATACTGGATCCCCTTAGAATCACACCAGAAGCTTAGCCAATTGTTGAGGTATGTTTAGAACAGACACATTACTAAAAACCGTGGAGGAGAAGTAAAAGTGGAGACTTTTATGCAGGTAACTAATCAGAGTATATGGTCAAAAATTACAGGAAATATCGGAATCCAATAATATAAGTACTTTGGTGAAAACAAGATATATCTACAAGAAAAAGGCCCATTTAACTAAATTTATTGAGGTAGTATATGTATTAATGTAGAAAAAAGATGTTACCTTATTACATGAGCAGAGATCCAAACACAGTTTGGGAAAGTCCTTCAACCAGTAGCTGTGGTTCCCTATCTCACCTGTAATGTAATAACTGGGAAAGAATTCCCAGTTTTAAAGAACCTCTGATTACAGTAAGGAGCTTAATGTAGTCCATGAAGGAGAATCAAAGCTGAAAGGGAGCACTGGTCAACAGGTTAGGGACACCCAATCTAATGTAGAGTCATACAAAAACAGAAGCCTTGAGAGAGTTCTGGGATAATCATGGAGGATCTGGGGTAAAATGAGATATGGGCAGATCTGATTAAAGAATAAATCACATCACCCTGTGCTGCGGAGATGACAAGAAGACAAAAGAGGTGCTGAACATACAAAGAGGAGACAAGTTTCTATGATCCAAAGTATGGTTGGAGTCATAGGTTAAGATAAACAAATCAGCAAGCAATCCATAAATAATACTGCAATCAAATTTCTATCTGCACAAGTGCAGTAAACATAGGCTATAACTGTGTTTCTACCAAAATACCCAAGGTGTTGATGGCAGATGCAATACCAATGTTGACCTGCAGGGTGTGCTGAATACAAACTGCTACAATCAGATGTCTATATGCCACACAGTCTACTGACACAGTAAACACCAATGCACTCTGTGAATAGGTAGATTATGGACAACAGATCAATCACAGGAAAACACAGCCTTACCTACAAGCATGCCAAACGGTACAACATAAGCAATAACTAAAGCACTTAACTTGAATGTAAAATATCTACTTCACAATATGTGTGACAGATATACCAACCCAACTGTTATTTAGGTTCTGGAGTACAATTCAAAAACTGTGTGCTAAAACAACGATTCAATGCTACATTAAAGTTCAACATTTTTAAATTTCATTCACAGCTGTAAACACAACTATTGTGTGATGATTTCACTTACCTTACTGATACATGATGGGTATTCTTGCATTCTAATCACCATACATGTTAATGTGAAAAATACAGATGCATTTCATTTCATGAAGCAGGAAAAATTATCAACATACCTCTCTCCCTCTGCTGTTACTCATGCCTATGCATCTGCTCAATGCATGTGCCTCAGTCCCTGATGTAATCCTCCTCACGTGCAATCAGAAGGAGAGTGCATGAATAAGGCATTCCTCAAATGTATTTATTTTATTTTATTTATTTTACATTTGTTGACCAGGATTGTCCGACTGAGGTGAAGAGCCCTTTTTCAGTGGTGGCCCGGGGAGAAAAGCTCCAACATATTATACAATTTTCATTATAAATTAGCATTAAACAGCAATGTTACAGGATTATTACAATGCATTAAGTAGCAATACAATATTATACATTGTCAGTAATCAGGAGTACAGCATAACTATTTCAAGATGTATAAAAAGAAATATGTCATTAAGATGAGTATATTTTTGGGGGTAAGTGGTTAAAAAACCCAGTTTTATCATGATGTAGCTGCATGAAGGCAAGACAATTACAATAGAGTGTTTCTCTGAGGCAATTTGCTTAATAGATTTTAGAAGACATTAGAAAGAGTAGTCAAGGATGATTAGAGAGAGCTAGTGAGAAGAGTGAGTTAAGGGCAGAAAGTAGATTAAGGTATGAGAAGTAGGGGATGTTTAAGGAGGGAGAGTGCAGTGGCAGGACCAGTGACTTTTAAAGTGCTCTTTGGTGGCTGTCTTCAATTGTTTATGATGTGTAAGGGTCCTGATTTCTAGTGGGAGCCTATTCCAGGCAATAGTGGGGTTATAGCTGTACATGTTGAATCCAAATTTAGACTTGGGTTTGTAGATTTGTAGTAGGTCTTGGTTAGAGCTTCAGAGAGGTCTGGAGGGAGAATAATGGGAGATGAGAGGGGATAGTGCTGGACAGTAGGAAGGCTGGTATAGGACAGACTGGATGATCTGGAGCTGAGAGAGAAGAAGCTGGTGGGGTAATTCAAGCCGGTTTAGGTGTTTTAGAGAGTTTTTGTTGGGCAGCAAATCTAGCTACCTTGTTGTAGTTTGGTCAGGAGTGCTGAGTTAAGATTTGTGAGAATTTGAGTATTTTACATTAGACTGGGTAGAAGGTAGGTAAGACAGAGAGTAATCTTGGCTTCAGAGGTAAGGAATTTCTTGTTATTGTAAAGGAGCCCTAGTTCTGAATGTGTTGTTTTGATACAGTTATTAACATGCAAGTCAAATTTAAGCTGATTGTTGATGGTTACACCTAAGAGCTTAGTACTGGATTCTACCTGAATGGGAGTGTTATTAAGGGACTGTATGGAGGAGAGTTTAATATTTATGAACTTTTTAGGTAGGAAGAGTAACAGCTTTGTTTTTTTAGGGTTAAGGATGAGCTGGTTGTTGGAGAGCCATGTTTCAACTAAGTTAAAAGATGCCTGAGTAGCTGAAAAGAGCTTAGAGGGAGAGTTGGCTGTGGTGATGACTGTAGAGTCATCTGCATATTGCACTAAAGATGACTGAGGACAGGAGGTATAGAGCTGATTAGTAAAGATATTAAAAAGTAAAGGCCCTAGGATAGACCCTTGAGGTACACCCATTTTGACAGGGAAAGGAGGGGAGAGTGCAGAGTGCCGTCTCACTGATTGAGATCTATCACTGAGGTAGCTGGAGAACCATGCAACAGTATTAGAGGAGAAGTTGAGGTTATGCAGTTTGTGCAACAGAAGAGAGTGTAAGAAAAGTGTTGAAAGCTTTTGAGAGATCCAAGAATAGGCAAGAAATAAGTTTATGGTCGTCCATGGCTATAGAGACTGTGTTGAGGAAGGATAATAGAGCTGTAGTGTTGCTATGTTTGGGTCTGAAGCCGTGTTGAGTGGGTGCAAGCAGATTTTCCTGTATTAGATACTGCATAACTTGTTTATGAATACATTTTTCGAGTACTTTAGAGAGAGGGGAGATGTTATGTATTTCTCAGCACAGTTTCTAGACATTTACATCTGGAGAACATTAGATAATCATAATACACATATGCCAGTGTTACATACCGGTGTTAACATGTTTCAACACATTGAAGGAGATAAGATTCAAGCCTGCAACCACAATTTACATCCAAATGCTAACTTTGAGAGTGACCTGTCTGGCTAATACAGCTTTAATTCAAAAGCATCTTTTGAATGCAGTTAAAAGACTTTTTTATGACATCATCTGAATGGGAGAATGGGAGATGGTTTATTAATAAGGATCTTCGGCTTTGGATTTTAAACTATGAACATGTGCTGCTCATGTAGCTAAGCAGTTTGAAAATTTCATTCATATCAGCTAAGTGTGCAGAAACATTAACAGTAATGGAGAGCATCAGTGCCGGAGACAGTGGGACAGTGTCATGTAGCATAGAGCTTCTGTGAGCAGAACTATACATGCTGCTGTATATAAAGAAATTAGTAAGGTATGTGTGAGGACCATGATATTCCTTGCAAAAGTGCACATCACTAAGAAAATACATGCTTCTTCCCTGTTCTGCATTTCAGCTGTTAGTCTGCCCATCCCACACCTTCAAAACTTGAGGATGATGCTGTTCTTGAATTTAATGTAACCTTTCTTGGTAAAACAGATCTTGATAGCACTTTTAAATAAACAGTATGAACCACAGAATTGCTCAGACATAAAACAGTATTTAGCAAGATTTACTGACCCTGCGGTTAAATAGCCGATGTTACCAGAATGCTACAGATTATGTATATATTTGTAGTAATTTGATGAGTAACTGAGTTCTTCACAACCATGCTCATAATATACATTAGTATACATTAGTGCCAATATGCGGAATATGCTTCTCTAAATAAATGCTATGGGTAGAGTAAAGTAAGATATCAGTTTAAGATATGTGTCCACTCTCTGGATTTTAGGACATAGCACAACAAAATATAGGCATACCAATCTGTTTCCCTAAAAGCCAAGTGAACAGCCAGCATTTGCTATTCCCAAAAAAAAGGTACTGCTCTACAAACCCGGTTCTTGGAAAGATGATATTATCAGAGCATTACAGATTATGGGCATATTCGTAGGACTTTGACAACTAACTTAGTTATTCATAATAACATGCACAACAGAAACATGAAAATCAAGTTTTGGAATATGCTTCTCTAAATAAATGCTTTTGGTAAATTAAACAAATACAACAGTTACAGATATATGCTTTTCCTGTGAGAACTGGAACCCACAGCATGCCACAATTTAGACATATTGGCTTGTTGCCTTACAGACCAAGCTAACAGTCAACAGGGCATTCAGGAGCAGGTGTTTATTAGAAATCCTGTGGAGAATGGATGAATATAAAAACTGCAGAAACTTATTGGACATTTTATTATACAGAAATAACAACTATCAACACATAACTGAAAACATATGTGTAAGCAGTCAGACAGGCATTCCTTTCTAGCTTAAATAAACATGCCTGTGTACATTCTTAGTAGGAATGAATTAATGAAGTTATATGTTTTTATTCCAATGTATAACTGTGCAGTAGGCAATACTGTGGTACTATAATGGAAAACTATGAAATGTGCAGTCATCCGTGGCCTAGGTGTCAGAGATGCATGATGACAGTGGCTATGTGAAATGATGTTGTTTGATTTTGTAAAATATATGTACATCTACAAAGGTCATAACTATGGATATTATACACATTATTAAATTAATTAACAACATGGGAATTGAACCCACAGTTTTCGGGGAAATGTTTACCATGTCCACTTCATTATCATTATGAGCTAATTATCACAGCAAATACTAAATCATTATAAAAATGTGTATCTTATATGTATGGGACAGAGAAATATCCGTAAAATACATAAGAATGCTAAGTTGTGCATGGAATATTGGCACTTACTGTAGGGATTTATGGGCTGCCTTCAGACCTCAGTGACCCTCCATTGTACATCCTCCATGTCACTCTGATGCACATTTGTGGTGAACTATTTAAATTTATAAGAGCAATATTTAAAGTCTGTCCCTATTTTTCAGCCTTTGTCCCCTGCATTATTTTAAGCTTTAGCAAGAGGGTCTATATTAGATATTCGAACGCTTAAAAGTTCGAATCACTAAAGAATGAACTTTAGTGATTGAATGCTTAAATGTTTGAATATACATAAAAATTAAAACAAAGCAAAACAAAATAAAAAAAAGAAAAACTAAAGGGTGTACGCAGGGGGGCAAGCCCCACTGCACCCCCCACGTGGGGGGCTGCACCCCACACCCCCTGATACTAAATATACCAACTCCAAGATCGCACTACAGTGTACTAAATGGGAAATTGCAATTTTGGAGTTGGTATATTTAAGTAATGGGGGTGTGGGGGGTGCAGGGGGCTTGCCCCCCCTGCTTAAACCCTTTACTTTTTCTTTTTTTTTTTTTAATATTCTTTTTATAGATGTTTGAACTATTAAGCGTTCGATCACTAAAGTTCGTTCTTTAGTGATTTGAACTGTTAAGTGTTAAGACCCTGGCAAGACTGCATGAGATAAGAGATTGAAAGTTATGTTAATCACAATAAAGATTTTTTTTTATTATTTTCAATAGCATGGAGTTTAGATGCATGCAAAATAAGGAAAATTGTGCAATCAATCTGGAAAATATTTTGGGTAACCAGGCATTCTGAGAAAAAGTTATGAATTATAATAAATATCATTAAGAAAAGTCAAAATTTGAAAGATGCCTTAGTTTATAGGGATGTTAGATATAACTTGACTAATACAGGTAGAGTCACCATCACCTATGCTTGTGGATGTCGTCATCAGTGCCTTTTTATCCAACGTAGGCTGGTGTTAGTACTGCCTTACTTTAATTCCTCTACTAGCATGACAAAAAATATATTCGAACAGTGAGGTCACAGTATACATTGCTATGTGCTTTGCTTGTAACAGCTTATATACTGGCAAAATAATGTGGAAGTTGTTGCAGACAATTTATGAGCGTGTGTGTGAAATACGTATGAGGGATAGAACAATTGCTCTATACAAACATTTAATTCTGTGTACAGACCTTAAAAAGTTTCTCTTCTTGTTGATGAAAAGTGAGATTAGGGCCTTGAGGGGATGACCTTGATGCTGTTTTGGAGAAAAAGGAATTGATGTAGCAGCTTAAATTTGACACAGGTCACCTCCCCCAAGGCTTGTATAGTTATCTTTGTATCAGAAGTGAATTGAAGTTATGACCTTAAAACAAAAGATGATGTAAAAGATTTTAGAAGTGGTACATAATGTTTATCATCAAGCATAAAGTTTTGTATATGTAAACAGTTTTGCCTTTTAAGTGTTTATATCCTACAATTTTACACTGCGTTTTATGCTCCTATTTTTACCATCATGCACATTTATAGTGTTATGTTTTCAAATGGTGTTTATTGATTGATTGTTTGGTGTCATAAGGCTTTGCATTTTAAGTGAAGATCTCTGAGGTATGAATTTGTTCTAATGAAGTCTAAACGCAATGAAGCTCTCTGTGGTCTGAATTAGTTTTCATGAAGTCTATAAGTAGATTTTGGGTTATAGGACAAAAATATTCAGTAAGCTCACACAAAAGTAGGGTGACAGACAGACATGCACACACACACGCACACACACACGCACACACACATTGCATTGCTAAATGTTACTGTAGAATGTCATATATCTGAATGTGTATTACTGAAGCGACAAAAAAATTCACAATATAGAAAAGATTATAGAGTCAGTTTTGTGACTAATAGAATACTAGCAACCTGTTTCAGACAGTAATATTCCTGCAAACAGAAAGTCAACATTAAAGATATATTTTGCAGGGATCTTTACCACACCACTCACTGTGTAAGGTTCGGACCCTACATAACCGTGCTATCTAAATATGAAAACTCTGTGGTTATACTACCTCTGAGTAGATTGAATAATTTTATTTTACAGCAAATATAATGATTCACTTTTGTCCAAGTTAGATCAACATCAGAGTTTGTATAGTAAGTTACTGGGGTATGAGGGGAGTGCCACCCATTTGTGGGTACAGTGAAAAAGGTTACCTGCAAAGCATGTTTAAAAACACTCATAAAAAGTTATGTATGTGTTTATTTAGAATATTTGCTTTCACAATAAAAGTGTTACAATGCATCTTCTTTCACTGGATTTCCTTTGTTTGGTAAATATATGAAGTATCATTTAAGAGCTCTATATAAATAATGCAAAGTTTTCTTCTTTAACACGTACAATGTAATTAATGAGTGCTTACATGTTTACAGTAGTCAATATTTTTCACTTCAAGCTGCTTTCTTTGCTTAGTGAAATATATTAATCATACTAGCATGAACATTTTAAATAATTATAATTATTATCGGGGTGTATTTAAGTATTGGATGGTTTTGATTGGCTAGTTTGTAAATATCTCGTCTCTAATCATTTTTTCACAGTATTTTCTAGCAAAGTCTTGCAGTAATTAAGATGTGAACATTTAACTATTTGTTAGAAGTTTCTACCTTGGTGTTTTTTTGGTTTTAATAGTTCACAATTGTCTAAAGGGTAAAATGCTGCATTATGTTCTTCAATGTAATAAAATGAATTGGAACAGGATCTTTTCTTCACACATTAAATGTGTGTTAGTTTTTAGACTTCACTCAGCAAATTCTGTATACATAAAAACAAGCCTCTCTGAGAAGTACAGTGCTGTAGTGTTAAAACTAAAGGAGTTCTATGCACCTTCTTAGTCAAATACATAAGCATTACTAATGATACAAATGTAAGATGTTAAGAGTGCATTTACTGTTTTTACTTCTAAAGAATTTATCTAATTTAACCCTAGATGGTAAGAGTTCTTCCGAAAGAATGAATCAAGTATGTCTGAAGTTCTGAGAGGTACGTCTGTTGAGTTACATGTATGTAACTGACATGAATCAAAATGAAAACTTGCTGTATGCATGTATTTATCTATTTACATTTGAGCATTTTTGTGTGTGCATATTCATAGACACACACACACACACACACACACACACACACACACACACACACACACACACACACACACACACACACACACAGCCACATATGCCTTGATGTAAGCATAAGTATATTTATCTCTTTATTTTTATTAGCTATGTGCATACATAAAATTCACACCACTCACACACACATACTCACATACATGTGCGTGCACACACACACACACACACACACACACACACACACACACACACACACACACACACACACACACACACATATATATATATATATATATATATATATATATATATATATAATAAGATGGGGAAACTGCATGTATATTCAATGTCCATTAACTTGCCAAAATCTGTAGACTATACAGAAAGTTGACAGGTATGCAAAATCACACAAGTCTTGGGGTCGGGAAATATGCCTTATTGTTAAATCCCATTTTTGCAGTCTTGGAGATAGAATACATAATTAACATGGGGTGAAGGCATGCAGAGGGCTTGCTTTTCCAAAAACATTGTTTTATTTTTTAGTTTTAATTTTGCAAGTGCAGAGGTTTGTAGTGTGTTGACAGTTGAAAAGTCGATGTTTTCTGGTCGATATTGTGAACATCAACATTTGGGTGTTTTGATTAAATATATATATATATATATATATATATATATATATATATATATATATATATATCTTTAGGCGCACATGCCTGTATATGTACTGGACTCCCACTTGTCCTTGAAGCACTAGCTATGACTGTCTGTAGTCTGAGATGAGTGATTTCATTTGTGTGGCAAACAAAAGAAAAAATAAATGTACCTTGGATACAGGTGGTAATGAGCCTGAGATGAACACTTACATTGGCATGGAAAGATGATGATGATGGTGGTGGTGGTAGATTTTTTATAGGTTAAAATGAAATAAAATAAAAATGAGAATTTGGGAATGGTTTGATTCCTTTTAGCTATGGCCACTAACACACCAGTTTCCTGAAGTGTCACATCTGACACAAAAGAACTAGACACAGCAGAAATACATATGTTTAGGTAAATAATGCATCTATAGTGGTATACTCAGAACAAGAGAGACAATGATGACCCATTGTTTTTTGCAAAACATTAAGAAATAATAATAATAATGATAATAATAATAATAATTCTAATAATAACGTGACTAATAATAATAATACATCTTAGGGGTTGTTTAGTCATTTTGGGAACACATGCTAGTGGTATGGACACTTGCCAGTGTATTAAAGTGGTGTAGACTCCACCAGATGAGTGGATTCCCTGATGTTTGCAATGGGTAAGAATTATTACAATAAGCAACATTTTTATCTAAAAATTGAGTTATAACATTGACTTCTTTTTTGTGTCAGTCATCAGAGCTAATTTTGTAGACTTTCAGTTTTGCAGATCCTGTGTGTTGTGTCTCTAGCTAATTATGCAAAGTAACTGATTCCCAGCCAGAACTGTCTCAAGAATGAGTCTGGAATAAAAAAGTCTTTAAAGTGTTATCATGATAACAATGTGCACTTGTTATGACAATCCTATATTTATAAATAATGATTATTTAAAAAATGTTTAATGTCTATGCTTAGTCATGTAGCAAGGTACTGCATAGTAACTGCATGTAAGTAAGTACATTTATAAAGCTGAAGTGATGGCTAAAAACAATTGGATAGAAATAAATGTAAGTTAGACTCTGGTATTAGCAGCATATTAAAAACTGTGCTGCTGCTGGGAGGATGGGGCTGCTGACACACAGGGGGATTGTGGGAAATTTCCATCTGTGACAACACTGCCATAAGTATAAATAGCAATCTGTGCACTGTATGAGTTAGGCCACATGCCAGAAAAATTTGGTTAGTATCAACATGAAGTTAGCTAGCTAACAAATGAAAGCTACACAAAGACAGAACCTGTTAAACTTGTTACATATGCATGCTTCATGGCATAATTAAGCCAAAAGATTATATCATAAGTCCAGATGATTAATATTTGGAAAAGCATGCTGTCACAGGAAAATACAGATGTGTAAATGACACTAAACTCACAGGGGACAAAAATCTTTTTGTGACAGGTAGGAAAGCATAACTTGATATGACTAGCTTAATAATAAATAAATTCTCAGTCAGATGGTTGTGACCTGCCATGCAGTAACATGCAATAATGAGCCGACATGATGTAATATGTTTTACTGGACCAACACAGGTTTGCGATTACTTGTGCTTTCAAGCTAGCATGAGCTCCTTGTCAGGAGCTATTAAGTTACTGATGTTAGATGCAATGCTTAAATATCCACATATGCGTACAGAGGAAAGTACATCATTTATTTCCTACTGGCTAAAAAAAAGGAAAATTTGAAAAATGCTAGTATGGAAAAAATGCAGCTCGAACTACATTTCAGAAACTGACGTGTGTGTATATATGTGTGTGATGTGTGTGTGTGTGTGTGTGTGTGTGTGTGTGTGTGTGTGTGTGTGTATGTATGCATGTGCATGAGAGAGAGACTGAAGCTATAAAAGTTGGTGTCATGCCCTGCTATAAAAATCAAACTTTGGCATGCTACATTACAGTTAGTGTTCATTTAGCATAGAAGATAACACTCAGAGAGATTGGTCTGATGTTTAATTAGACAATAAATCTTAAAACAAGAGATGTGTAGGGAGATTAGTTAAATACAGAGAAGGAAAGCAAGAAGTTGCAATTCATAAATTGTTAGTCTGTCTAAACAAGCAATTTTTGCATGATAAATGTTTTAGTTAACAGAAAATATGAATGAACAATAATGTCCATTTTACAGTAATGAGAACGGCAGGGACTGCCAAGAGAATAAGATACAGGGTTAGAATATATGGATGCTGTTAATATAAACAACAGGCTGTGCTTTAGCTAACTGAAAGAGAGCGACAAAGGAGAGAGAGAGAGAAATTGTGTTGGTCGTCAGCTTAACGTTCTCAAGAACAGCAGAATTCAATAAGATTTTGTTATACTATTAAAACTATCTGAACATTAAGGCCTTACTGACTGTTAATACTTTTCAGACCAGAATGTTGCCTTATGTGAAAGTAACTCCTGTCCTGTTATGAACAAAACACAAATGCTAAAAAAAAAAAAGTAATCTTAACAGTTAGTATTAAAATTCTGAAATAGTAAGCAATATGGATTCAGAGTAAATTCTTCATAAACCATGCATTACCAGAAAAAGAAAAGGAAGATTTTTTTGTTTTGTTTTTTTTTTAGTGTACCTTATTTATGCCTTACAGGTAGTTGCTCAAAAGGAAATATTAGGTACCATAGTGTCTCATAATACCAATATCCAGGTTCAAATCACTGACAGTGAGACTTATAACTTAATCTTCCTTCTTTTTCTTCTTCTTTCCAAAAGTGTATGAAATGTCCTTTAAGAACCATAACTGTCAAATCTGGTACAGAATGATCAGGAAAAGTGTGCTGACACTGCTTGTCAATAATTTTATTTGCACCTGTGTTGCTACTAAAAAGTAGGTCATTCCTGCTCCTCAAATGAAGGAGGTTGGTGGTTTATGTGCAGTCATTAAGAGTGATGATGAGTTCCACAAGCTAAAGAAAAAAGAAAACAAAGAAGAAAAGTCCAGCTTTTCAGGACAGTCACAATGCTGGCTGCCACAAACACAAGATTCAGTGATGAATTGACTCAGGTTTTTTATGATGGGTGAGATAGTGATACTGAGGAGGCAGGCATACACATCTAAACAGTTGTCATAAAAATAAATCAAACAGTACAAGGTTTCCACAGTATTTGTGAGAAATCCATCCAACCAAAGGACAGACATCCCAGTAATACACTGCCTTCCAAGCTAAAGGTGTGGGTGTTTATGTGTTGTGTGCTCATCTAAGGCATATCAGGGGACATTGGTCAACATGTATAAAAGTACATCTCTACCTATTACTGTGGACCTCATAAGATAATGGATGTTCAACTCTTAGAAGGATCACATGACGCTCTAGATGATGTTATCTGATCTGCCATCAGATGATAAGAACTGAACAGAGGGAATAAAGACTGGAGTGTCATTTTCCCCTACTAAACTGTTTGATTAAGCATATTATAACTTTGAGAACATATTCTAATCCTACTTTTATGGAGACAGTGACCAATATATCTGAGATCACCAGAAGCAGGGCAGTCACTGTATTTATACAGGCTACTGTACTTTTCATTGTCATACATGATCACTGAGTATGCATGACAGGAATCGGGATACAGAATCATTTATCAGTAATTCATGGAGTAGTCCTATGGTTGTCACAGTAGTTCAAAACTCCTTTGCATAAATAATATGACCTCCTTACTCTTTCCTAACAAATATTTTCTCAATTAGCTGTATGAGCTATACCACAGGACAGAAAAAGGGAAGTGTATTATCAACATGAGGTCATCTAAGTAACAAATGAAAGCTGCACAAAAACAGAAGCTGTGAAACCTGTTACATGTGCATGCCTCATAGCATACTTATTCAGAAAAAATAGGATATGGTAAATCCAAATACTAAACCTTTGGAAAACATGCAGGTACAGAGAAAGACATAAATTTAAATGACACTAGATTCCTGAGTCAAATAACTTCTTTACAGTGTGGTCAGTATAGAACAGCAGTAGGATGACAAAACATGGCTGAGCATTGTTTATCACAAGTGAATGATGGCGAAAGAAGAATGCACAGCTGATCCCACAGACCCATGAGCCATGTAGTTGGTAGGATTTGCCTACTTATATGTGTCCTAACCGGTCTTTCTTTAAAAGTACAGAAACATGTGCAATACCTAGATTTACCAGTTTGTTAAGAAACATTGTCACCTCCTGAGGAAAAAAAAAAAGAGTATGTGAGTTTGTGTGTCTATCAAGGGAAGGAATGAGGTAAAAATGTGGATATGAAATTTTGTGGACTTCACACAAATAAAACAAAAATAAAACATTCCTCATTTATACCCATCGTGGTTATATGGTTATGACAAACATAATATGGCAAAGTAAATGATTACCTTGTGGTATCTAAACAAAACAGAAGGTGGTAGTCACAAGACATTTACTTATAAATTTGCTTCATCTTTTATGTAAAATAATGCAGTAAATAGTTTAATTTCATTCTAAGTGTCAAATATAGAGTATTCTAACTACAGAAACATTTTTTTATGTTTTTCGATATCAGTAAATAAATCAAAATAATTTGTGCTAAGCCAAGGCAAGTTAAAATGCTACTGGGTTCTGGTTCTCATTTAATAAGAGACATAACTTCATAGAGTCTGTTAAACTACACAGAGGTTGATAGAGGCTAGCTAGAACTGTAACAGGATTCTTTTACAATGAGATAATGGGAAATCAGCCTGAGCAAATTCAAAGAAACCATAATGCTAAGGGTCTGAAGACCTGAAATGAAAGAATGCCAGGGGCTATCTTGGACAAGACATATAGCTGCTCTCTTTTAGTAATATAGCTGCCCTTTGATAGCTGAGGGGGTCTTTCTTTTTAAACTACATGGTTTGCATTATATCATGGCAGATCTTCCATGCTTTCATGCCTGATATCTGTACTTGCTTCCTGTCTTACCTCATGTAACAAAATGTATTCCTTACATCTGGAACTAATGGTAGTGGTGCTCGGAATACATGACTCCTCTGACTTATGCCAGCAGGGAAATACCACAGATGCGGTAATTAAGGAATTTATCTGTTTCATGTAAGCTATCAATAAAAATGCTAAAGCACTGACACATACACTCACTCTAGCTGACTCTTGCATGCAACTTTAGTTTCTGATTAGCCAAACGACTTAATATCAGTTAATATTCAGGACCCTCCATTTGTCTAGAGCATGTTCTAGGCAGTTCAGGTAATGTGCTGTCAAATACATAGTCTCTGAGATCAGAACAAGAAATTATACGCTAGTGAAACAGAAAGTTTTACAGTTCTATATCAGCTGTCAGTCTGGATATTTCTTTGTCTTCGATATTATATTTTATCTCCTTTCTTAAAGTGAGTTTTTCTAAATCAAAGGGCAACACTTTGCAAAGCTGAAAAAATGCTATAAATTCTTATATAGTACACATGCTGCACTTGGTATGCACTGCTTTTTAAGGTGATTGGTTGTTTAGATACCACAATATCCAGAACAAAACAGCTCCAGCAGATTAATACTGCATCTTAATAACAGCAACAGTCCGAAGTAGTAGCACAATAACTGTCTCAAAGAGCAACACAAGGAGTCTCGGTATTAAATAAGTAAAAGTAAAATCACATGCAAGCATTCTCAATGAAATGAATCAGCAATTTAGGAGCTTAATAAAATCTGCCAAAGCCAGGTTTGAGGTAAAAATAGCTACCCAGGTCAAAGACAGTCATAACGCAGTTTTAGTTACGTTTGTAAACTCAAAAGACCAATATAGCAATGTACTGAGATGATTTTGATCGACAGTCCCTACACTGAAACTGAAGATTTACTGAACCTACTGGCCAATAAATTTAGTTATAACTTTATCTGTCTTTCCTCTCTGTCTTTCCACAAGTTGTACCTGAAAATGACTCGTCTCCAGCTTTCACACGAGAACTAGTCCTAAAGTGCTATTAAAAGCTATAAATACTGCACCAATGGGTCCCGAAATATCCCTGGATGCATCCTAAATAGCATGAATCATGATTTAGCCACACCCCTAACAACACTGCTCAATTTCAGCCTCCATACAGGTTTTGTATCAAGCAAATGGAGAACAGCTATAGTCATTCCTTTGCATGAGGGAGGACCTTCACAGAAATGGCAATTACAGACCCATTAACCTGACTAGACTCATATGCAAAGCCATGGAAAGACTTATAATAGAATAATTAATCAGGACACAGTAAATTTCCAAACACTGGACCCATCTTAGTCTGGATTCATCAAGGGTAGGTCATGCTTACACAGTCTGGTGGATTTTTTGAAAAGGTAATCAAAACAATGGATGAAGACAAAATGGTACACACTGCATACTTCGACTTGGCCAAAGTTTCTGCCACAATTCTCCACTCAGATATAGTAGAAAAGCTAAACAACCTGGGAATAAACCCCTATGTCACCTGGTAGATTGCCAACTGTCTCATAGATAGGGTCCAGGAAATCAAAATAGGGAAAGTTACCTCCACAAAGAAACCAGTGACCAGTGGGGTTCCCAGGGTTCTGTGCTGGGTCCTCTCCTGTTTGCTATCTACTTTTCCAAAGTAAAAGGCAGTGCCAAAGGGCTCTAGCTGACCAAGTTTGCAGATGCAAGCTAGGAGCAGTCACTGAATCCCAAATGACCATCCTGCAGGAACATTTGTCCCAAATAAATAACTGGTGCCAAAATCATGGCCTGAAACTAAATGCCAAAAAATGCATTATCATATCCCATGGGAAGTCATCTACCACTGGGAACTATGACATTGACAATATGCTCCTAAGAGTTAACCCAGTTGTTTGACATTTGGGAGCTTATGTGGACAGTGACCTGACATTTGACCAACATGTGTCCATTGTTGTAAAAAAGTCCTTATATATTGCACAGCTTATAGACAAAGGGTTTGCGTCTAGAGCAAGGGATATCATTGTCCCTCTTTACTTATCCCTCATTAGGTCAGTTATCGAATATTTATTTTATTTATTTTTATTTGACATTTGTTGACCAGGTTAGTCCGACTGGGCAGCAGCCCTTTTTCAGTGGATGCCTGAGGAGAAAAGCTCCAAGAAGTAAGTAACAAAAGTAATCACATGACAGAGTTATAACTAAAATTACAATAATTGCAATATGTAGGAGATGAATGTTAAAACAACATTCTAGAAAATGGTCATTAAGTAGAAAACATAATATAGTCCAAAGTTTCATACAATAGTAAGCAGAATGCAGAAAATATAGATACATTTGTAAAACCAAAAGTAACAAATATATAAACAGGAGATAAGCCCAGGGCAAGATCCAATTTCCAAGACTACAGCTGTGGAAGTTGTAGGAACTACTGACTATTAGTAGACTTTATGAGAAGCAGAGGCAGAGAGAGGCGTGAGAAAAGGTTGCTGCAATGGTATTATAGGAGGGGAGGTGGATTACATTGGGTCATAGCATAAGCATGTCCATGATAAACACAGAGTTTCCTTTAGTGTTGTTTTGAAAGAGTTGGGGTTAGAGATCTGTCTAACACTTAGTAGTAATTTATTCTAAGCATTTGCCACTGAATAGCTATAGAGGAGTTTACCAATGTTTTGTTGGGTGCATAGACTTGCAGAATATGCTGTTGGTAGATACTGAGGGTGCAGCTGGGAGTATAAGGTTGGATGAGGGTAGAGCGAGAGGGACAGGAGGAGGGTTCATCTAAGATAGAATGAGATATGAGATGTTGGAGTAGTAGGATTTGATGATGAAATTCCAGCCACTGCAGGTTTTTCAAGGCTAGGCAGTGGTGAGAGCGGAAGGGTTAGTTAGAGGCAAATCTTGCAATTTTATTATAGGTGAATTCCAGTTTTGACAGAAGATTGGATTGGATATTAGTGGGAATAGGGGAGGAGTAAAGAAGGGTGGGGAGTAGGAATGCTTGTGCAAGAGAGAGCCTAGAGACATCTGTGAGGATTTTTTTATATCTATATAGCAGGCATAGCTTTTGATATGCCGTTTTGATGCACTGCTGAATATGGAGATTGAGCTTTAGTTGGTCATCGATAATAACTCCTAGCCATTTGGTGTGAGGTTCAACAGAGATGATAATGTTGTTAAGGGAGCAGACAGTAAAGGTAGCTTTATGATTTTGGAGAGAGTAATGGAGGAATAGGAGAAGTTTTGTTTTCTTAGGGTTAAGTAGCAATTGATTGGAAGTTAGCCATTTTTCAACTGAGTGCAGAGACTATTGGGTGAGAGTGTGAAGGTGGATGATATTGTTGGAGGAGGAGATGATGGTGGAATTGTCAGCATATTGTATGACAGTTGACAGTGGACAGGAAGAGCGTAGGTCATTAGTAAAGATATTAAATAATAAGGGTCCAAGGATGGAGACTTGGGGTACCCCAGTTTGTACTGGTAAGAAGGGAGAAATATTAGTGCCATTTAACTGTCTGGAATCTGTTGGAGTGATAGCTGAGAACCAAGAAAGTGCAGAGTTGGAGAGGTTAAGGGTAGCTAGTTTGGACAGAAGCAATCAGTGGGAAACAGTGTCAAAGGCTTTGGAGAGGTACAGAAGCAAACATGAGGTTAGCTTGCTCTTGTCATGAGAATTTGCAATAAAATTAGTGAATGATATCAGAGCAGTAGCTGTACTGTGATTTGGGTGGAAACCAAGCTGTGTAGGGGTAAGCAGATTTTCTAGGAGGAGGTGATCAAGGAACTGTTTGTGGATATACGTTTTGAGAATTTTTGACAGGGGAGATAGAATGGGAATGGGCCTGAAATTTGAGTGGTCAGTTGAGTTGCTACCTTTATGTAAGGGTATGACAAAGGATTTCTTCCAGATTTCTGGTACAGTGTTTTCTTTGATTGACCTATTGATTAAGATGGAGATGGGGTAGGCGATAGAACTGTCAGCAAGTATTAGGAATTGAGGAGGTAGACTATCAACTGATGGACAGCATGTTTTAAGTTTGCTAAGGAGTGACTTGATATAAGTTGTGGGGATGGGTTTAAGAGAGAAGGGGTTGGGTGGGTTGATGAAGGAGGAGTGGGAAAGGTGATGGTGTCATTTTTGGTTAGATTGCGAAAAGAGTCAATGAAGAAGGAATTAAGAAAGGTAGCAGTATCAGTGGGAGAGCTGTTAAGGCATGGATTAGGTGATGAGGGGCTACCAGGATATAATAGTTTGTTTACTGATTGCCAGAATTTTTGGGGGTTGGAGTGAGAATTATGTAGAGGTTTTTGGAAATAGTTTTTCTTGTCAAGGGCAACTTTTATTTTAGTTAAGTTACAAGCTCTGTAGGACTGAAGATCAGTAGAAGTATTAGATTTTTTCCATTTTTTTCCATGTACTAGTTCTCTTATGCTTAATTGTGTAAGTGGCTTGTGTTAGCGGGGGGCATATTGGGTTTTTATTCTTATTTTCCTGATGGGGCCCAGGGAGTTAAGTGTGCCTAGAGAGATGTTAAATGCCAGGACAGCTTCCTCCAGGCAGAGGTCATAGAGGAAGGACCAGTTAACTGTAAACAGTAAGTGGTTGAAAGCATCTGGATTAAAGTTTGAGATCTTACTGCAGTCTTTGTATTGCTGGGTATTGTGAAGTTGGGGTGAGTGTCGAAGTATGAAGGTGGGATGGTGGTCACTTAGGGTATCAGGTAGGGTGGAGGGGTTATGGTAGGAATTACGGTTGAAGGTAAGGACCCAGTTTAGTGTGGAGTCAGAGTTGGTGTGTTTATTTAGATGAGTGGGGGCAGAGATTAGTTGGGAGAAGCCAAAGAGATTAATGGAGGTATTAGGGGAATTAGTATCAAGGGCATTCCAATCGATATTAACATCATGCAAGATAACAATTTGATATGAGACAGACAGTCTGAGAGATCCAGGAGAGAAAGAACTCTAAGATAGGGATGTTGTTTCCTGGGGGGATATAAATGGAGGAAATTGTTAGTTTCTTGTGATTATTCAGTTTATAGGTGTCAATGAGAACTTCAGCTGGATGGAGGTTTTAAAAGTGACTGGTACAGGGTGGTGGAAGAATAGAATGTCCTCTTGGCATGCATCTGTCCAGACACATGCAACTACTGGAACACCCACAGAAATACCTTACTAAAAGCATACAAGGCCTAAACAACATGTCCTACATGGCCCAACTGAAAGCCCTATTACTATGCTCTGTATCCTACAGACTGCAAAGAGGTAACACGTGTCTGGTGTACAAGGCTTCCTCTGACCCATTCTGATGGATTTTACTGCACATCAGCAAGTCAAATGGCATCAGTTATATTCGGTCTAGGGATCTAAACCTCTCCCACAACATCAACAGAATGGTTTGGAGAGACAAATGTATCTTGTAGAGGATACACTGTACCGTGGAACAGACTCCCCACCAATATAAAACAAAGTTCACCACTGTCCTTAGTCAAGCTTAACTTGGATATAAGAATTTATCCCAGGGCTGTATCTTATGCAACTAATGGACAGAGGCAGCTCCTAAATGCTTTATCCTATGCGTGGGTCCCCTCAGATTATCTATGATATTAGTTCAATTATTCTCATTAGGGGTAATATATAACTACAACTATGGGAATGGGTAAGGCCAATCTCTAACTAAATGGGAAAGGTTAATTCAAGCACAAAAAAGAAAACTGGCTAAGCCTAAAATGTCCTGCAAGGGAAGCTTGAGTAGTACTTACCTATGAACCTAACACTGCTTCCTTAAGTATTTTTGAATTCAAACTAAGCACATACAATGTGTTCTATAGATGGTTGTACTTATATTACATGATCACGTGATTATCTTCTCGAAGTTCTTGATTTTAAAATAGGGGTCAAACTATTTACCCCATTCAGTTCAGGTTCCTCATTTCCTTTCAGTTTATCTATCTATCATCTATCTATCTATCTATCTATCTATCTATCTATCTATCTATCTATCTATCTATCTATCTATCTACCTACCTATCTATCTATCTATCTATCTATCTATCTATCTATCTATCTATCTATCTATCTATCTATCTATCTATCTATCTATCTATCTATCTATCTCTTCCTTTTCTTCACCTCTATTACTTTCTAATACAAACAGTTCAGCAAACTCAAACATGTGTACCATCATTCTTCTCTATATGTTTGTGAAGTGCATTACTATATATAAGTTTTTGTGTTATAAAAAATGACACCACAATAAATCATTTCAAAACTTTTCCCTCCTTTAATGTGACCTATAATCTGTACAGTTCAATTGAAAAACAAACAAATCTGTTAGGGCAAAAAATATAAAAAATAAAAAAACATACAATAAGCTGGTTGCATAGGTGTATACACCCTCAAACTAATACTTTGTTGAAGAACCTTTTGATTTAATTACAGCATTCAGTCTTCTTGGGTACACACCTGCCATCAAGTAAAGAGATTCTGATTAACCCCAAATAAAGTTCAGCTGTCCTAGTAGGATTTTCCAGACATTTACTTAGTTGCTTTCTACAACAAATGCCATGGTTCACAGAGAGCTTACAAAGCATCAAAGGGATCTAATTGTTGAAAAGTATCAGTCAGGAGATATATATATATATATATATATATATATATATATATATATATATATATATATATAAAGACAGATAGATGTACATATACATGTATACACATGTTTGTGTGCACATAGTTTAAACATGTATAAACACCCAAATATTGATGTTTCTAATGCTGACATAATAAAATTAAAAACAAAAAGTTGACACATCAATGCACATGCTCTGACATATAACCTTGGAGCATGTAATAGTAAAACAATGTTTTTTTGCAGGGGAGTAATGCCCCCTGCACCACCTATTTATATACTATGCTCCTGCACCCCCTGTCAATTATATATTCTAACTCCAAGATCGCTCAGTACTGGGCAAAGACCATATTCCCCAACCTTTGTAATGTACTGATTCACTGGCCACCGAACTCATGTGTGCCTGCCCTAACCATAACCCTGACCCTACCCCTACCCATATCCCCAACCCAACACATTACGTTACCTTTCTTAAAAACCCTTTCCCTAACAGTATTACTGCCGAGATAACACTCGATCTTGGTTTTGCAACTGAAGTTTACTGATATATGGCAGTTTTAGTGGGAGAGAAGCATTCAATCGTTTGTCATTCACTCATGAATTATTCATTGTTTTGTGATTATCATTTGTATTCTACCATTTGTGATTCTGTCTTTTCAGTTTTCTCCATTTCATGGCATAATTGTATATAGATTGATAGGTAGATACAGATAGATAGATAGATAGATAGATAGATAGATAGATAGATAGATAGATAGTTTAGGTATAGATAGACAGGTATATATTTGATTTGGGTCAGTCGGCTCTCAGGTGCAAAGTGGCTATTATCATTTAAGGTCATACAAGCAAAGAAAGACACAGAGTGTACTAACTCACTCTGGTTCACCCTATTGAGATAGTCTCAATTTCTGCATCCCATTCAGATAAATCATGCTTCCTTAGACACTTATTTCAGATCCTACCTACCTTCAGCAATCATGACTACACCCACCCATCGCCCTTATAAATTGTGTCCCAATACAACAATTATTCCTGATGTCCAGGGGTTCCCCCTGATCCTCATACTATAGTTGTTTCCACTTTAGAGTCCACCCAATGGCTCCCCCAACAACATTATGCTGGTGTGTGCCTTGGGGCACTTTATGGAGTAATCCCTGGTGTCTGGTGTATCCCGCACCTTCCAGTTCATGCACTTAAAGCATTCACTGGTATCTACTGTAAACCCCAACCCCTCATTCTCATTGAAAGTTGGTGCTTGTATAGCACTGAATCCGTCCATCCCTGGTTCTTGAAGTACCATTGCTGCCAGTAGAGAACTTTGAAACTTTCTCTCTTGTATAAGGTGGATCCCCCCATCTGAAAATTCTTCTGATGTTGCTGCTGCTATGACACTTTTAAGGTAAGCCCTGTTGTCTTTTTGTCCCACCCCGCTATGTTCATGTTCAGTGGTTGAACATGGCCTTTTAGCCATGTTTGCTACTATAATGTGTCACAATTGAGTGCTTTTTTGAATCGCTTGGTCATATAGATGGCTTTCTGGGAATGGTTTTGGGGCAGATCACATGGTTAATTACAAGACGCCCTTCCCTGGGATGCCTCATTAGCATTGAGCATGGCTGTGGGACTATCCCTTCATGGTGCTACATATCTTTGTAATGCAGAACCAAATAAGGGTGCTTGCTGAATAGAAAAAGGTACTGTAACATGTATCTCTATGAATGCAACCCTTTTCTTACCAAAGGTAGTGGGCTCCAAGCTGTAAACTTAATCTGCACCTTCTTAAGGACAACTATGTCAAACAGCATTTG
Source organism: Protopterus annectens (assembly GCF_019279795.1). Lineage (NCBI taxonomy): Eukaryota > Metazoa > Chordata > Ceratodontiformes > Protopteridae > Protopterus > Protopterus annectens. The sequence goes on along the minus strand of NC_056741.1, from coordinate 573,081,012 downwards.
ATTCCAATTTGCAAAAAATCAAGATAATAATAATATCTTGTTTGATGTCAAATGAGTTGCTTTCATGTAAACAATGAGAGATAACTGTATTAATAAACAGATATACTTGAAAAATGCAATCAGGGAAAAAAATGTGATTGGCAAAAATCACATGTCCCAGCTCAATAGTGAGCTTAAATATTGCTCTAAAACAGGTAATTTACATTTTTTAACAGACACACAATGTGAAGTCAATTCATTGTATGCCACAAATCAATCTTTATTCACATCTTAGCTATGTGGCAAATATTGAAACCAAAATAAAGTGGTGCAATAGTGCTCAAATAAAACACTGGAACCAAAAAAGAGCACTAAACGTTGCAAGTCCTCAGTCTTCAGTTTATCACAAAATTACAAACATTTTGTAATAAACTGAAGACTGAGGACTCGCAACGTTTAGTGCTCTTATGTGGTAAATATTGTGGGAAGAAATATCCGGGGAATTGTTATGGCTAGGCTTGTATAGGCCCTAAGGCCGATAACCTAGTACCGACCTATGAACCTATGAATCTATGATGAGTGAGCAACCGTCCCACTGAATCTCCTGGTCAGCCAACTTAAATTATGTCATAGTTCAAATAATATAGCCTACTTAAATTACTTCACAGTTCACATAATGTAACATTAATTACAAACAATGGCATTGTTGTCATATAAATACAAGATATACTCACTGATGTTCATAGTACTCATGAAGGATTCTATGCTTTTATGAACTCACGTATCAACACGACTGGTATACAACACTGTCTGACTGGTTTCACTATGAATATGTTGTCAGATCATTTGACCACTAAATTAAACTGTATGCAATCTCATGTTTTAAATTAGACAAACCTCTTGCAGCAGATGGCTGTGTTGCTTTCTTAAGATGGTTCATATATCAACTATCTCTAGTTCTCCAGAAGGAATATAATTATATAAAATCAAATGACATTCATGACAGATATTTAGATCAGTCAAAAAAATTTTTGATCTCAGTTTGGATCCCTTTCTTATTAAAATTATCTTTCTATTTCACTAATAAATCTAGACATTACCATATACTACACCATCTTAGCTAAAAGATTTAATTTTGTATTTGACCACATTATTTCAAAATTGCCAACAGGTTTCATGGAATTGATACAGACCCAGGAAACCTATATACCAGATAAATATGACTATGGCCTTTTTCGTAGCCCATGTAAGTGCAAATGACAGGTGCTGAACCCTGACGGACATGCAAAGAGACATGTTAGATCTTACTATGCATGTGTGAAAAGCAACCAAGACTCTCATCCATAGTGGAATCCTACCTTCAGCTAAAATATTGCCTAAATACAGCTAAGCAACTGCTGTCATTATACAGGTTACAGTATGCGTCAGCTTAGGATAAGATGCCTGTCTGTTCAGCTTGCTTTACAAAGGATAACAAACATCTCTTAAAATCCATGCTGCCCTGTTGTCCCTTTTATCAGTAAGAATCTGGCTTCTGGACATGCAAACATAATAGAGAAAAATTCAATAAGTTTGAACTACAAATCTGACTCTTCTAAAGTAGTTCTTCTCAATGCCAGAAGTCTTAATAAAAAAATGCCAGATCTTGAGGCAATCCTGTAATGTGAATGCATGTATGTTGTGACTGAAACTTGATTTCACTGTAGGGATAGAACTCGCTCCATGGCTAGGTTTTGCTTGTGCAATGCATTTAGGCCTGAGGGCCTGAGGGAAGCTGTGGTAGAACACATCACCATGAGGCAGATTCACAGTGGCCCACTTGGAGTCATTGAGCTCCAATGTACCCTGAAGAAAAAAAAAATATTTATTTATAGCCTGTTACAACACACTGCCCATGTCCCCAGAAGATGATTAAAGATTTCTTAATGCACTCACCAAGCTATCCATAATGAAAAATTCCTTTATAATGGGTGATTTCAAATATGTTTCAATAAAACAGTGCACCTGCACCTCTAAAGTTGGATATGACCACATAGTTCTAGAGCTAATAAATGGAAATTCCCTAGAACAAAGAGTAAACCAGTCAACTAGAGGGAAGAACATTCTAGGCCTGGTCCTAACCATCATAGCCTCCACATGCGCCACTCTAGTAACATGAACCAGAAATGTATCACCTTTCCTTTAAAGTCTCAAACACCCCCAAATCAACACATCTAAATTTAAGGATTTCAAACATACAAGCATTCTCAAATTTTATGACAAACTCTTAAAGTCCTGATACAGCCTCTGCTGCCACTTT
>NC_056741.1:573023734-573073734 GCF_019279795.1 Protopterus annectens | reverse complement strand
TATTAATTCTGTGTAAACACATTTTAAAATGGTATTAAATCTGAGGATGAAAACCCATACAGTGAATAAATATTACAAACATATCCTGCCTTGCAATTGCCAGTCATATGTACTAGACATTTTGTCCAGATTATTTGTATGGAATATACAAATAAGAAAAGTGCTCTAGAAAACTAAATATGCTGATTATTTTAAACTAGCTAACATAACATAACATTAACTGATGCCAAAGTTCTCCATAATAGTCTAAAAATAGCATACCTGGTGCAGTACACATGACCTCACCTTTAATATCAGTAAATGTAGTATCATGAGTCTTGGTGGGGGAGGACTAAATCTTGACTAGAAAACAAATATTCGAATCATAAAAGTATGACACTGTCCCTAAACGACAGGGGTGTAGCTAGCCCTTCTGGCTCCCAGTGTCATTCTTCAATCTGCCACCCACCTCAGCATTAAGTTGAAGATGAAAAAAAAGGTCCTTTCTCTTCTTTAAACTGTAGCAAACTGTTACAAAAGTAGGAGACTATCGATATAATGGTTTGACAGTGAACGTGTGTATAATTTACATAATCATACACACATGTGTGTGCACGGGGTAGAGTTGTTACACTAAAGCTTCTTGTAGGCCAGTGAGTCATAATTTTGACAATTAGATTTGATTTGATCTATGAAATAGAATGCTTAGAATGAGGTGGAAAACTCTAGGAGAAAATTAAATACACATTCATTTTTTATAACTGTAATGTCCAGTTTTTCTAACTAAATCTAGTACTCCTGTAAAGAATGCAGTTTTAACTTAGGAATCCCACATTGCTTGGTGACATCAGTTATTTCCAAAAATGAACAATTCCCAGCTTTAGCAGTGCCAGCTATAAGTTATTATGACTCATTTTTGTGATAAATATTTTAAATATCACCTTTCTAAGACAATAAGAACAAGACAGTCTTCCATAATTCACTACTAAACATGAGGTAATGTGCTGTAACTAATCTCCTCCTAGCATGTGACCAAGTCACATTATTGCTAGAGAGGTGACTGAGAAGTTTGCTGTGCAAAGAAATTAGTGACTTGTTGGTCACATGCTAGGAGGAAATTAGTTACAACACATTACCTCCTATTTAATAGTTAATTATGGAAGACTGTTTTGTTTTTATCATGTAGAGAGTTTAATAAGGAAGTTAAAGCTGAGGTTACTACAGTTTGATGCTACATGGTGAAAAATAAAAGATCATTCAAGATGCTTAATCAGAGTGCTATAAAGCAAACCAGGCTAATGTTAATCCAAAACTTTGTACCGACAGTTAAATCAATAAGGAAGCCCTTTGGCTCAGTTAATTGTGCATAATTGTATTTAAGGGGTGAAAACTGATCACTATAAATTACAATCTCTTGAAAGTTAAATAATTAATCTGAATGTATAAATGGGTTCCATTATCCTACAGTAAACAAATGTTCAATAGCTAAAGAAATTAATGAAAGTGTGTTGTCAGAATGTTGTTTTTATTTTTGATTATAGGAGAGATGGGGATAGGAATTTAATGACAGAAAAGAGATGGTGAATGAATGGAAAATGGATGCTTTATGGATGCATACCATATCAGGAAAAACTACAGTTTGTCATGTTACAGTTTTTGACATTTAAAATGTCATGTATCTTTAAACATAGACTTATAAACTAGATTTTTATTCCACTGTTTATTTTATTATCTTTGAGTTCTTTGAATGATGTTTCCAAAGTTCAGATAAAAGCAAATAGGATGAGAAGGAACTGTAAGTTCTTTGGGAGATAAAAATCAGGGACCGGCGGGAATACTTCAAGAACCTGTAAAATCTGGTCGATATACTGACAGAACCCTTCAAGAGATCACTCTAGTCAGTGCAAAAATGCCCGAGAACTGGAGGTTAGCAAGTAAAGTACCCTGAGCAAGAGTGGAGCAGGAAAAATCCAACAAACTACTGCCTCTTAGCCTAGCTGCAATGGCATGGAAAGTCATTGAGATACGCCTAAAGGGAACAGTGGCTGCTTTCCTGGAGGGTAGCAGTCTTTGGAATGGCATCCAATGTGGGGAATGGAAAACATCAAGTAAAAGGAAAACAAAAAGTGGAGTACAACAGGTGTCTGTCCTGGGTCCTGTAATCTACAGTAAAATGGTTACAGATGTATCTGAGGGAGTAAAGAACAGGTTTATCCTTTTTCCTGATGACTAAGAGTCTAAAGAATCATTTAGGAAGGCTGACCAATTGGGAAGAAAGGTGGTAGCTGTGCAGGTAAATGCACCTGAGCTACAGCAACCTTTGTGTGAAATATTATCTGGGGAGGAGTAAAATTTATAGCATACTTGGATTAAACTCCTAGAAGCACAGAGAGAGAGGGTAATGGCAGCAGCAAACATAGTGATGTGTGTATCATAAAGGAAATAGAATTTATAAATTAAAAAAGTTATGTTTCTCTTTGATTGGATCCTGATAAATAGTTGATACAAGGAAATGGACATCAGGATACTAGAAGGGGTCCAAAGGAAAATCTCAAGAAAGATGCCTAGGGTGAAGGGAATGGACATGACCAGAGTGTTGTGGAAATTGAGTTGTTTTCTCTAGAAATCAGAATAAATGGTGGTGGAGTATCATATTTATTAATTTGTTTTTAGATTTATTTATCTATTTACAGTTGCTAACTGAGTAGGTGCACTGATCTAACAACCCTTTTCAAGTAGAATTTGTAGCATCAAGGTTAAATAAATAAAGATACAGTATGCAATAACATGGAAGTAAAATAAGTATAACAGATCTATTTAAATAGAGAAAGAGAGGGGGTAACGTAAGTATGGTACAATGGATAATAGACTGAGGTTTAGGGCAGTAAGGACTGCAAATAAGTTATATTGTAGATTGTGACAGTACATGGGAAGGGTCAGCACAGCACTTCAAAGTATTATCCTAGAGCAAATATATGTAAGCATAGTGGGTAAAAGACTCCCTGAAGTTGGTAACAGCTAGCAGTACTTGAGTAGGTTTGGAGATGGTGAATGATCTCCAGTGGTATTTTTGTAGGTACTGTAGTGGTCTAAGGCCAAAACATATTTTTATAATCCAATACATTTTTTCAGTAGCCTTCTAAAAGTAGGTATGTCAGCAGGGAGATTATTCTAGCTTGCAAGGCTGCTTTTATGAAGTTTCTTTCAGCTACGGACCAAAGTGATATAAGACTGTCTGGGACGTCTATTACAGCATCCACAATGAAACTAACTACATTCTATGAAGGAAGACAATCTCAGATTGTTTAGTTAATTTCTATGATACATTGGTTCACAGTGCTCTGGTTTAGATTTTTTCAGGCTTCTAACTCTTAGGCATCTGTGGTTAGGTACATGGCAAGTGTGGTATATTGGTTATTTTAGGACTCAGCAGAAATGCTTGCTGAAGATGCATTAGCCATATAGGAAGGTACACCCATAAATAATATTACCCCATCTAAGTTGTTGGAAGTAAGTGACAGAACAGGTATTTGTTGATTTAGGCCATATAGCTGCACTAGACCCTTAGTAGTGGAATAACTTGTGTTAGCTGCAATAAAATCCTCCTGTTTCCATTTACAAAACATTTCAAAGATGAAGGTATGTTTTACCTTAAGCTGATCTCTCAGTTGTTATCCATGTCTTGGTCCCATTTGAGGGTGGAAGGGAGAGCAAAAGATGACTTACTTCTCTGTGATACAGACTAAGAAAGGATGAAGCCTTCACATAAAGTAAAAAAAAATCAGTATCAGACTCATCGGAATAACAATAGCAAGTGTTATTTCCTTGAATTTTCTTAGTCAAGTACCACAGAGTACAGATAAAAAGTTTTAAAACAAGAACATTTGTCCATCTACCATCTTCATAGGTTCATAGGTTCATAGGTTGGTACTAGGCTATCAGCCCTAGGGCCTATACAAGCCTAGCCATAACAATTCCCTGGCTATTTCTTCCCACATTATTTACTTTCCTGGACCCCTGTCTAGCAGGGCGACTGACGTGATCCCCGGGGTGAATTTCCTTTCTCCCATCCAATCGTCAAGGATCCTCTTGAAGAGGTCCAAAGAGGCACTCTGCTTGACATGTATGGGCAATCTATTCCAGAGTCTGGGGAGTCTCTGGGTCAGGAACCTATCCCTCCAGCATGTTTTGTTTATTGTGATGACAAGGTTTAGATCCCTGGAGCATGTAGCTCTGAGGGATTGGGATTTCTTTAAGTGTAGCATGTCCAACAGCTCTGGGTTTGACATGGCCTTGTATGTTAAGCAGAGATCGCCTCTGAGTAGACGATATGTGACAGAGTATAGCTGGAGTTTTTAAGGCGGTCAGCATAGGGCATCTGCTTTAGGCCTGTGATTCTTTTAGTGAGGTATTTCTGAGGCCTTTCCAGTTGTTGCAGATGTCTTGAGAGGTACATACCAAATGGGGCGTTGTATTCTATAATGGGTCTAATGAGGGAAGAGTACAGTGGGACAATGACCTCCTTTTTTCTGGATGAAAAGCCCTTCGTGATGAGGTGTGCCACATAGAAGGATTTCCTGACTGTTGTGGCGATGTGGTTATCGAAGGTGAGACCACTGTCCACCTGTGTCCCTAAGTCTCTTATCACACTTTCTGTGTTTAGTGTACTGCCACTTATATGGTAATTCATGGATACATGTTTTTTCCCTAAGGGGATAACAATACATTTCTTGGCATTGAGCTTGAGCCCATGGCTCTGGCACCAAGCATCTGTTTCTGTAAGGCCCTTTTGTAGAGTATCCACATCATTTGGGGATACAATAATGGCTCCCAGTTTGCAGTCATCTGCAAACTTTGTTAGCCAGAGTCCCTTAGTGTTGACCTGTACTTCAGAGAAGTAGATGCCAAACAAGAGCGGCCCCAGGACTGAACCCTGAGGTACTCCACTTGTCACTTGTCTGGAGCTGGATTTGGAGTCGGCTACTTTTACAGTGTGGGTTCTATCAGTAAGCCATTTAGCAACCCATTGGGTGACATAGGGATTAATGCCCAACTTTGTAAGTTTATCTATGATTCCAGAGTGGGGGGTGGTGTCAAAGGCCTTGGCAAGGTCTAGATAGGCTGTGTGGACCACCTTACCCTTGTCCATGGCTCTGGAGACTGATTCAAAGAAGTCAATCAGGTTCAGGAGACAAGATCGGCCCTTCACAAACCCAAACTGGGTGGGGTCTAGTGTTTGAAGGTTGCCAATGTCTTTGTTTATAAGTTCCATGATAATACACTCCATGGCCTTGCAGATAAGGCTTGTCAGATTGATGGGACGGTAGTTTCCGGGATCCAAGGTGGATCCCCCCTTGTGGATTGGGATAACTGTAGCTCTGCGCCACTCAGTGGGCACGAAACCTGAGGTGAGGCTATGATTAAACATGACACTTAGGTGAGGTGCCAGTTCATATTGTAGTTCATGTAGTAGACAGCCCGGGATGTCATCTGGTCCCATGGATGCTGTATTCTTGGCTTTAGAGAGTGCGTTTTGTACCTGTGTGGCCGTTATTACTGGAATTTGGCAATCTTCCGGTATTGAGATGGGCCATTTAGGGGTGAGAGGGGGTGAAGTTGGCACCGAATCGATCTGCCAGGATATTGGCAATATCCTTCGGATCAGTATATTTAATGCCATTCTGTTTTAGCTCAGAGCAGATCTGAGCATTGCCATTTAGATTCTTGACATAGTTATAGAATGCTTTGTGGTTGTCTTTGGAATCTTTGGCAATTGTATTTTCGTAACTAGCTTTGGAGGATTTTATGAGGCATCTCAGTTTCTTACTGAGGCTAGTAAGGGAGTTTTTTGCATCCTGGGATTTTCCTCTTTTCTGCAAAAGTTTCTTCCTTTTGTTGCAAAGTTTGTTTATGGCAGGGGACCACCAGATTGGCTTCCTTTTTTTGGATGAGAGCATTTTGGTTCTATTTGGGATGGCACAATTCATGCAAGATTGGATGTGCTTGTACAGTGCCTTAGTGTAGGATTCAGCAGTTGAACTTTCAGTTCCCATCTGCATGGGTGTTATGAAGTTTGTCACTTCTGACTTGAGTAGCATGAAGTTGGCTTTGGAGAAGTTTTTTATGGTGGTTTCTTTACTGGGGGGTGGGGGTGGGATGTGGATGTTAAGGGTGATTAGCTTATGGTCAGACCTGACTAACGAGGGGGTGACCATAGGTATGGAGCATTGATTTCCCATGTTGGTAATGACCAGGTCTTAACTGAATAAACTGAAACAACTTCAACAGGATATCTTTATTTCTTCTGCAGGGAGGAGAAAATGAGTCTCATAATGATTTTATTTAGACTAATCCTTTGTACTCTTATCTTGTTAGTCCTGTCACCCCTTGGGTCACAGATGGGATAACAGTCCTGTCTCTAGCTTTCTAGATTACCTTTATAATGTATTACAGGGGGATAGTTTAACTTCCATTGTAGTGGTCAGAAGTATAGGACCTGACATGAATATCAACAGCAAAGTGCATCAGTAATTATTGCAATAAAATTACATTTAATAGGTGCATGATTCTGTTTTCTCAAAGTGTGCTTCCTTTTACCTACTATCCCAGGCTGCATGGAGCTCATAGTTGTTAGAGAGGATCTATATTCCCATTAATATTCAGGATTGTTTTAGATCATATAATTTTCTTAATTTTGTTTTTTAACCAGCATTCACTGCAGTTTCTTTATAATCTAATATATTTATCACACCTACAAAAAGGGAACTGCCCTCTTTTTCTAAGAAATAATTCAAATAGTGTTACAACAGACGGAACATTTTTTTTTTCTGTGCACAAATGTAATGTATGCAAAGATGATATTTTGTAGGGCACCTAGATATTTCTAACTGGTGATACCTTCACTGGGTCAATTTTCAATGACAGTGTAACATCATTATGCAATATGTAAGGAAGTTGAATATATTTTATGAGACCTCACAGATATTTTTCCTGATGGCACTATTTGCTGGTTCTCTTTCAAGGGTGGTATAACAATAACAAAAGATGCCTATGGAGAGCTCACAATTGACATGCTTGCTGCCTTAAATTAAACTATGGGCCTGATTCTGTAAAGTTTGTTGGAGTTATTTATGGACAGCACAGCACACCAAAGGAAGACTATAGTGAGCCTGCTGTGGATGTGATTTCAGAAGATATGCTGAAGGCAGCTTGAGTACTTAAGTCTTCAGTGTAGGATAATTAGGGATTCTGTGCATGATGGGCTGATTATAAAACACATCGTACATACACAATGTACCTCAAATGTGACAAACAGCCATTCTGACTGTGTTTCTGAAATCTTTGGTGCATGCTTTATGGACCCCAAGAAAGTCAAGTAAATACTACAGATTGTGGTGAAATCCACGGGAAAACTTCAGAAAATATTTAAAATCGCAACCTGCTGTTAATGTACTACAACAGGCTGCAGTGACACCAGCAGTCAGACCAGCAATGATCAGCAGATACCTGCTAGACAGACAACAGGTGCAGGCTGTCTGGAACATGAATGCCCTACACATGTCTGTGCAGAGTCTGTCAGGAAATCCCATCAGCCTTGAAACCACAATGTGTCTCAACCTGTGTGTACTTGCATCTGGGATATTCCAGAAACACATTTGGGATGCTGTGGAAGTATCAAAGAGAGCTGCCAGTCATATCCTGACAAAATTCCTGGAAGCAATGCGCAGCAAGGTGGATGACTACATACACTTTCCATTCACCCCCATGGAGCATTGAACTGTAATGCTCTAGTTTTACAACATCGCAAACTTCCCACATGTACTCGGTGCAATAGATTGCACACACATACCTATCAAGACACCAGTACATCCTGAAGTGGAATGATACATGAACAGAAAGGGCTGCCATCCATCAGCTGCCACATTGTGTATGCAGCAGATGACAGCATAACAAACATCATGGCAATACACCCTGGAAGTGTGTATTATACTTCATTTGATGGGAAAGTGGACTGAAGACTGCATTCCAGCAAGGTGAAATACCTGAGGGACTGCTACTGGGTAAGAACAGGAAGATAGCTGGATGTAACTTAAGGATACCCCTCACAACAATTATCTATTCTAAACAAAAGTGTTATGTCCCACAACTGGTGACTGTGGTTATCCACTTCAGCTGTGGCTAATGACTCTATACCATGAACTATCCACTTCTGCACAGGAGGCCTACAATAGAGAACATGCAACAACCAGAAACACCACAGAGTGTGTGTTTGGTGTATTGAAAGCTAGGTTCATATGTCTGGGCACATCTGGGGGAGCACTTCAGTACACACCTGAAAAGGCAGCACAGATGATAACTTTGTGCGTCATGCTGCACAACATGCAAACTAGAGAACATGATGGTCTACCAGTTGCAGGTGTGGATGAACTACCCCAAGAATGCCAGGTGTCTGAAGAGGACACCCACGGGTATTGGAAGAGGAGCAGGAGGACATAGGGGACAGAAGTCACAGGCATAAGCAATGCAGTGCCCAACCAGAAGTGCAAGATCAGGTAGGATGGCATTGTCTGATCCACATATTTGAGTCATGTCAAGCCACACATACATAGGGACACAGATTGAACATTAATGTTGAGGTGTTGCCCCACCTCAGAAACACAGATTGCATCTAATGGCAAGTACCCACTAGAGGTACACACTGAGCATCAGACATAACACCATAATCATAGCATATTCCAGCATGAACATACTCAAATGTGTCACAACAGGGAACATCAGCTCAGGGCACAACTGACATAGGTATGCACACACACTCAAATGTTGTATCACTGTATGGAAAACAATAAAGGATACACATCAGTACTACATATACATACTGTATCTACAATATAATAACATGAAAAAAAGAGAAACCACAGAAGACATCATGCAGAAATTTTAATATCAGAAGACACATATCAGAATAAAGTGGTAATTTAATAATATGAGCCAGCTATGTATACAACACTGTTTGCACATACTACAACACCTTCTAGGGTGACCTTGCTTACATCTCACACCACAGTCGGCTCTGCCCTATTTACAAACACATGTTGTCCTGGTTGCACCATAGGGGAGATGGAAGGGTTACAACTCCATGTTGAGATGAAGGAGCATGACTGTGAGTTGAAGGCCTTGCGGCTGGTGGGACCACAGCAGATGGGACAGCAGCTGAACTCTGTTCAGGTTGGACCACAGACAGTGATTCTTGATGGCCAGGAGGATTCTGTGGACAGGTGGCCTGTTTCTCCCAGGTTGCAACCTGCTGAGCACAGTCAGAGGACATAGAATCCTGCTGGCAGTATGACACTGCTGTAGTACTGTAGAGGCCAGAGTTTCCACCAACCATGCCACAGCTAGCACACTTTCATTCTGAGTGGACAATGCAGCCATAATCTCTTGTTTTTATGCATGACACATAACTTGTATGCCACACAATCTGTACCATGGCCAAGTGCATGGACATCTAAACAATGCCATTACTGTGATGATTCATTTGCCTGCAGCAGGAGGTGGACACCCTCTGACACCTGGACATTCACAGCATCTGTTCACCTACATCTACCCCAGTTCCCTGTTTCTTGTTGTTGTGTGAAACTGCCATCAGCAATGGTCTCAGCTGGGCTGTGTTGGTCAACAGCCTCATCCTGTTCAACATCCACTGTGCCAGCATCCTCCAAATAGCTAGACAAGATGACCTCCACATCTGAGGCTACAGATGGAGCAACATCACTCTCAACCTCATGAATGGCATCTCCAAACACCTCAAGATCCTCTGTGCCAGGGGCCATACAACCATACTGAGACACATCTTGAACACCATCATGATTGCTGGATGGGCTGCTAGATGATATCCATAGTTGATGTGCTACAAGATACAAAGACACTGATCAGAACAATGTGCTTACATCATATGATGGGTATCATCAAAGGCATATGGTATATATATATATATATATATATATATATATATGTGTGTGTGTGTGTGTGTGTGTATACATATATATATATATATATATATATATATATATATATATATATATATATATATATATTATATATCACTGCAACAATGTTACCAATGGTAATGACTTTACATGAGATCTACTTTATGTATACTTCACAGATTCTATATAAATGAAGTACATAATTTGGTTATAAACCACACACTGGAGCCAGAATAAATTTAGCGCTTTTGTCCCGTTTATTACAGAACTTCTTCAGAATCATACAATACACTACTGACATCATTTCCTTTTATATCAAGAACATCCCAACATCATTTCCCACAATAATTAAACCTTAAAGGCATAGTTATTAAATAACCAATAAACTTTCAAAACATAAGATATAAAATATACTATGAACTTGAAACAAGACTTTAAAACATGACTCACAATTGTTTCAAGTTTATGTCAAAAGATGACAATTCAGATAACTTTTAACCAAAACCTTATCATTAATATCAGGTATTATGTCAGCTCTTAAAAAATCTGCCATTTCAACTCTATCTTCTCTAAAAAATTGTTAAATGAACCTACAAATTTATCTGTATTAACTTTTCTACTACAAAAAAGTAAACTTTCTAAAATTTTCACAGTTCAGAGAATGCTTTGCTAATGTATTATTCATATATTTTTTCTTAATAGCAAGAAGGTGTTCCCTAACACTATATTTCAACTTTCGAATAGTCTTTCCTATATAGAAATTTTGACAATTGGAACACACTGCAAGGTATACTAAACCCTCACTCTGGCAATCAAACCTACCTCTGGCTGTTAAAGTATAATTTAAATGCTTAAAATAATTACTCTATACACCCATTATATACCTACATTGATTGCAATTTGTGTAAGCAAAAGTACCTAACCGAGTAATTACTCTGTCATGATCTACACATTTATGTCCACCTTCCAAAAATCTATTTTAAATTTTTTGTTTTTTTATTTATAAAATTTGGTTGCGTCCCTATAATTTTACTCAATTCCTCATTACCTAAAATATTTTTCCAATTTTGTTGTACAATTCTTTTAATATTGGGTCAATCAACACTCATGGGTACTGGAAATGCATGTTTAAATTCCTCATTCCATATCATATTCTGACTAAGATTCTTTTTCTGAAATCTAGCTGTAAGAATAGGAGGATACTTGTCATCCCTATGATTCCCCACATATTGAATCACATCATTAAGAATTTCAACAGAATAACCCATACAAAGAAAAAGCTGTTTGAGTGCTTCAACTTCCACTTTATACTGTTGGTCATCACTGACCATTCTACTAAGTCTGATTACTTAACCTTTATATTTCATATATTTGGGTGGAAGCTTTCAAGGTGTAAATAATTATTGGTAAAATTTTTCTTCCTATAAACATTACTCCTAAATGGTTAAAAATAAACAATTTGGTTATATGGCCAACATACATGACATATGTCATGAATAAAAACAGCACACACCTGACAACAACTCATGGGAAGATGGTGCTGTTGAAGAGGGATGAACTTGAACAGGGCCAGCCTTTGGCTAGGAAGTCTTTAACATTGGTTTTGAATTGGAGGGGGGGGTTTATTGACCTGATGGATAGAGATAAGGAGCTCTAGCCCTTAGCAGAATGATATGAGTTCACACAATGCCCAGCAGATTTGATAGGTTTGTAGACAGACAGGAGTTTTTGTTAATTGAATTGTAATAAGTTACTAAGAACATAATTGTATAGAATGCTATTTAGGGCAGATGGATTCTGGATAATTTTACAGGTGGTAAGAAGCTGTGTATATGGTAGTTGATAGGGTATTTCTAACCAAAGTAGGCTTTTAGTGGTATACAGTGGTGGGTACTGAAGGGTTTTTTGCTGCAAATTTAGCAACTTTGTTACAGCATTGTTCAAGTTTTGATTTTTTTATGCATTTAGGTCAGTAAGGATGGAAGTGCCATAAAGTTAAGTTAAGTTTGGAGGTAATTAGGGGCAAACTTAGCTTTAGTTGTGTCACTGAGGAAGGTTTTGGTTCTGTGATGATATGGGCAAGTGCCAGCATAGCCATATGGAGTTTTGTAAAGAATATGTCCTTTGAATATGAAACTGATTTATACAAGATGCTTGTATCGCAAATGTATTAGAACTTTATGTCATTTGTATTGCATATCAAAGTGATTTGTACAGATGTTTGTGTTGAAAATGTATTGGTGAGGTTTGCTTGTGTTAAACTGTACCTTGCTGGAATGAAAAGAAATGTACATATATTACTGCAACTGAATTAAATTATATGTTTTAATAGAAGACACTGGGACAGCAAAAGTTAAGGTTAAAAAAAATAAGGTAAATGTAAATAAGCTGTTAAACCATTAAAACAGCATCCTACATTGCTGAATAGGACCAGAGATGCTGGGTCTGGGAAAGAGCCTTTGTTCATTAGCTCAGTGAAAATAGGAGAGGCCCCATGCACTGCCATTAACATTTGGATGTTTATTATGGCTGTCTGCACTAAATTCCTATCTCAGCTTCAAAGGGGAATACTGTGAGAACCTAGAGTCAGGTGACTAGATGAGGTCATTCTGCCAGCCCTCTTGGAAATTATATTTTAGATATTACAAAGAAAAATCTCAAAGTACTGAGTATTCTGTTTGGGAAGCCTGACTAGAAAGACCATCACCCACAGCATCTAGCCTTGCGATAGTAAGTAACTTAACTAAGGAACAGTAAAATTCTCTTAGATTCAGTCAGGAATATAGTGAAGCTTAGTTCAGAGAGTGTTTTTCTTTATTTGTATAAGTCTGTCCATCAATGTTAATTTCAATATTTTCTGTGATTTGAACTCTGTGGTTAACTGTAAATATATATTTAGTATTTTCATGCTCTTTTATTATTTATTATTACATATATTTAAATTTTTATTGTGGTTGGTCCTTGTGAATAGTATTTAACCTTTGAGACTACTTATAATTATTCAGTGGCACTGTGTGGGCCACTCCAGAAGGCCTATCCATCTTGGTGAACTACTACCATTTGTATTAGTATTAATATTATACAGTATAAGCGGACACCCTTTGTTAAGGGCCTTAGAGTAGCTGATTGTGGAGTGTCTCATGGCAGTGATAACTACCTTATAGTCTGGGCAGAAGGGGGCATAGCTAGTAAACCTGTGCCAGCCATTGCCAGGTGTGTGTGTGTGTGTGTGTGTGTGTGTGTGTGTGTGTGTGTGTGTGTGTGTGTGTGTGTGTGTGTGTGTGTGTGTGTGTGTGTGTGTGTGTGTGTGTGTGTAAATTAAATTTCTCAGTGTGTGTGTGTGTGCCAGCTACTTGAGGCATGGACATGAAGCACTGGGTTTACAGAGAGGGTACTGAAAGACTCGGTTTGGATACTCGGCTGAGGACTTAACCCTACAGCTGTACCAGTGGGGAGTCTTATTGGGTATCTGGATGGAGACATATAGAAATCCAGACCTTAGGCTAAGTGTGTTCCCTGTGTGCTCTTAAGGGAAATTGTACATTATGCAGAGAGGCCTGCATTTGGAAATACTTGTGTATCCATTTGTATTCCAAGTGCAAGCTCCTCTCCAGTGTCAGTGGTGAGGATTCAGGCTCCTCGATTATTGGCCCAGCATGGGGATGACACATACTGGTGGGCATCATAGGCTCTATAAATAATCCCTAGTTTTTGATTTGTTTTTCTTATGCAATTTTGTATATTCTTGTCAAACTTAAGATTATTATTCAATATTATCACTAATAATTTGCTATGAGAAGTGGCTTCAATGGTTTATGATTTAGAGAGAAAATGTTAACTTTTGTTTTGTTTCACAATGTAAACTTTTGTGAGATGGCCCTTGTGGTAGAGTTCCTGCAGTACTGGGGCTGGATGTAGTGACCACAGGCTATTGTACAAAGCAAAATTCTCAGTAAAAACATTTGGGAGATGGCCCTTGGGGCACAGCTTCTGTGGTATCGGGGTCAGATGTAGTGACCACAGGCTGTTGTAGAGAGAAAAAAGTCTCAGTGAAAAAGTTTGGGAGTTGACCTTTTTGCAGAGCTTCTGCAGTATTGGGGTTGAATTAATGACCACAGGCAATTGCACAAAGACAGAATTCTCATTGAAAACATTTGGGAGCTGGCCCTTGTGGTAGAGCTCCTGTACTATCGGGGTCAGATGCAGTGACCACAGGCTATTGCACAAAGACAAAATTCTAATTGAAAACATTTGGGAGTTGACCCTTTTGCAGATCTTCTGCAGTACTGGGGTTGCATTAATGACCACATGCAATTGCACAAAGACAAAATTCTCAGTGAAAACCTTTGGGACTTAGTCCTTGTGGCAGAGTTCCTGCAGTATTGAGATGCAGTGAGCACAGGCTATTGTACAGAGACAAAATTCACAGTGAAAAAGTTTGGGAGTTGACCCTCTTGCAGAGCTTCTGCAGTATTGGGGTTGGAATTAATGACCACAGGCAATTGTACAAAGACAAAATTCTCAGTGAAAACATTTGGGAGTTGGCCCTTGTGGCAGAGTTCCTGCATTATCAAGGTCAGATGTAGTGACCATATGCTACTGTACAGAGACAAAATTCTCAGTGAAAAAGTTTGGGAGTTGACCCTTTTGCAGAGATTCTGCAGTATTGGGGTTGGAATCAATGACCATAGGCAATTGTACAAAGACAAAATTCTCAGTCAGAATGGTTGGGAGTTGGCCGCTGTGGCAGAGCTCCTGCAGTATCATGGTCAGACACAGTGACCACAGGCTATTGTACAAAGACAAAAATCTCAGGGAAAACATTTGGGAAATGGCCCTTGTGGCAGAGTTTCTGCTGTATTGAGGTCAGATGTAGTGAGCAAAGGCAATTGTACAGAGACAAAATTCTCAGTGAAAATGTTTGGGAGTTGACTCTTTTGCAGAACTTCTGCAGTATTGGCATTGGAATTAATGACCACAGGCAATTGTACAAAGACAAAATTCTCAATGAAAATGTTTGGGAGTTGGCCTTTGTGCAGTCACGACAGGCTATTGTACAAAGACAAAATTCTCAGTGAAAACATTTGGGATTTGGCTATTATGGCTGAGTTCCTACAGCATCGAGGTCAGATGTAGTGACCCCTGGCTATTGAACAGAGACAAAATTCTCAGTGAATAAGTTTGAGAGTTGACCCTTTTGCAGAGCTTCTGCAGTATTGGGGTTGTAATTAATGACCACAGGCAATTATACAGAGATAAACTTCTCAGTGAAAATGTTTGGGAGTTGACCCTTATGGCAGAGCTCCTGCAATATCTGGGTCAGATGTAGTGACCATAGCCTCTGCACTGTGAAGGGCATTAGTGACTGAATGAAAGAGGAGAGAATAATCAATGTTTTCACCTTAAAAATGCTGCTACATGTCTTATATGATAAAAACAAATTCCAAATTACTAGTGTGAGGACAGTGAGACCATAATAAGATGTAGTCATTCCTCTTAGTTTAAATCATAGTTTGGGCTCAAGCAAGGGATTGGTAATGGTACAAATAGAGTCTAATTTGTTACTTCTTGGGTTAGGCTAGAATGATAGAGGTTCAGTACCTGCTACTATTTAGCTAGAAATTGCCTCCTGAATAAATGGGGTATGACCTAAGCTTGCCTTCTCCAAATCACCCAAGCCCTCCCTCCCCAGTGGTATCCCCTGCTAGTGTTGCAATACCTATACAAGGGGCCATGGTTCTGACTCATTTTATAATTTGAAAAGTGAAGTATGTCATCCTCAACAAAGCTGAATAAGAACAGTCATTCCAAAGCAACCTAATAGCTATCCCAGTTCCTCTCCTATACCTGTTAACTGCTACTTACTCTTTGTTAGTCACATTTAATGACATGGATGCATACATCTCTCATAACACCAACCATATTTCCAAAAGGAGAGGTATAGTGCAGGTATGGATACTGCTAATATCAATAGAATTTTAAACTAAATGAGCTTGATGTCCTGGGGATTACTGAATCCTGGCTAACGTCCAGTACATGATTCCTCAGACTATGCTTCTGAGGTATCATACTCTGAGCACCCAGTGACCAGGAGGCAGAATTAGAGGAGGAGTGTTACTGCTAGATTAAAAGCCATTGCTTGTCTGCTCACTGCCTCCTCCTCCAGTGTAAAGTATCATATCCCATGTTGGCTTGTATGCAAATGCTGTATAGACAACAACTATCTTTATAGCCTGTCTGCACCACACAGATCTTGTCATTTCAGACAGTATGCCATCAGTCTGTGATGTAAAACTGCCTTTCTGTTAGACAACTCTAACTTTCACTGCCTTGTGTCCATAAAAAATTATTTTGACAGATAATAAGGACCCTACCAGACCAAGTCCACAAGCTGAAAATCTCATCATTCTGCATTGGACATGTGCTTACTATTCATTCCAATGTTACTCTGAATTAGGAGGCACTCCTGTACGGAATGATCATCATATGGTGTCAACTGTCTTCTCAACTAAGATGCCAAAGCTTCAGAGCTCTAAGCTTTGGAATATTCTAAGTACCACTAACTGCTCCCATTGGACAGATTAAATATAACATTGCCATTACAAATACATTTTCCAGAAACAGACAAAAGATACACCGGTCCCTTACCTTAAATGTGAGGTGAAGTACTGCTTTATATTTTGGAGAAAATACACACATATCTGATATTCATATAACTATCAGGAAAACTATGATATTAAAAACTGAAGAAATATGCTTACCAAGGCCATAATGTTTCATGAACCAAAGATAACAATTCCTTTAAAAAAACAGTGTTTTATGGAAAGAAAAAAAATTGCCTGGTAGAGATACACAATAACATGCTTTTTCTTCAACATAAATAGCAACCAAGTATACGGATTAAACACTGTGGTAAAGACACTCGCACAATTCCTTTTTTAAGCAAATCAACAGTTACAAGGATATCTGAATGCTTTTTTTATTTACTCAACAATTTTTCACTTTACAGTAGTTAAGAGAGTAAATAGTTCAGGGGAAATCTATATTGTTTTTGCCATGCAAGTACTGATGCCCTAAGTCATGAAAATGTCTCACTCTGTCTCTCACTTTGACATATTCATAGCAAAACCACTGAAAAATATTATAAATATACTACTGCCATCAATTGTTTGCCGTAATATATGGAATACAAAATATATTATGCCATTACTCAAAATGACCCCCAAATCTCGGTCAAGTCCTTTGGACCAATTTCACTTCTAACGCCATTATCAAAAATTTTTGAGGGAGCAGTGACTACAGAGTTTAAAGGTCACACTTAATCTTATGGCTGGCTGAATCAATGCTGACATAGATAGAGAATTGCTGTCTCTGCCTGTACAGCCATATTTACATATAGCCCCACAGTTAAGCCAATAGACAGTGGGGAAGAACCAAGAGTCACTTTTTCTAGAACTTACAAAGATGTTTGACTCTGTACAGACTGACAAATGTCTCACTAAGCTTGCACTATATGGTCTTAACAAATCTAAAGTAAAATGGTTTGCTAGCTAACTAAAAGATACATTTTTCAAGGTAAAAATGTATCTTACTTTGTTATTGATGCTAAGAAAAGAAGATTCCCAAGGCACAGACATAGGATCCCTTTCTCTTCACTTAATGTTTGCATTCATTAAAATTTGTCTTTTCAAATAAAAAAAAATAGTTCTCTGCACACCAATGACATGTTCATGTGGTGTTCCCATAATAACTGCAAATAAGTCAGTTCAGATTATATCAATTGATTACTGGAGGTATGCAGATGGTTATAGGAACTTCAACTAAGGGTGATGCTTGAAAAAAAAGAAAATTGGTGTTTGGAACTCAAATAAGGCAGGACAAGGTAACAGGTAACAGCACCATCACAAAACTCAAAGAGGTGACCTCAGAAACATTTAAGATCTGCTTGTACCTCTGACTCTGTATATAGCCAGTTCTCACTTTCTCCCAAAATATGCATACATCAGTCACCAAAATCTATACCCTTTATGGAACCTGCTATAGTGTCTCTAGCCTGTTGACTAAAGAGGTAGAATAAATTTAAATGTTTGTTAACTGTGTAAAAGAACTGGTCTTTTGCTAATTCATTTTAGCCGTGCTTAGGGCAGCCAGTTAGGTGAGAGGTGGAAGTAAACCAGAATACACAAAGAACAAATGAAAGCATTAAGACAGTGACTGCAGGTCAGAACAGAAACCCATACACTGGCATCATAGGCAGAGATCGTACCACTAAGCCACCGTACTGCCAATGAGGGTTTTAGTTATTAAATTGGAATATAACTTGACTGTCTTATCAGCAACTTTATGCAAGCATTTTAATTAGATGTGTCAACTCAAAATATTTTCTGTAGATTCATAATGGGTTCCCAGCTGTGGTAGAGTATATCCCATAGGTTCATAGGTTCATAGGTAGGTACTAGGCTATTGGCCCTAGGGCGTATACAAGCCTAGCCAAAAATGTACCCTGGCTTTCGCCACCCAAGAAAATTATTTTCCTGTGCCCCTGTCAAGCAGAACCACAGAAGGGATGCCCGGGGTGAATTTCCTATTACCCATCCAATCATCAAGATTTTTCTTGAAAAGTGCTAATGAGGAGCTCTATTTGACATAGATAGGTAGTCTGTTCCAGAGTATGGGAAGTGTCTGGGACAGGAATCTTTCCCTCCAGCATGTTCTGTTTATTGTGGTGACAAGGTTTAGGTCCCTAGAGCGTGTAGCTTGAAGGGATTGGGATTTCTTTAAGTGGAGCATGTCCAACAGCTCTGGGTTTGACATAGCTTTGTATGTTAGGCAGAGATTGCCTCTGAGTAGGCGATATGCGATGGAGTAAAGCTGGAGTTTTTTTGAGACGGCCAGCGTAAGGCATCTGTTTGAGGCCAGTAATCCTCTTTGTGAGGTATTTTTGTAGCCTTTCCAGTTGTCGTAGATGTCTTGTGAGGTACATATCAAAAGGGGCGTTGTACTCAATAATGGGTCTAATGAGTGATGAGTAGAGGGGAACAATGACCTCTTTTTTTCTGGATGAGAAACCTTTTGTGATGAGGTGTGCCACGTAGAAGGATTTCCTGACCACTTTGGCAATGTGATTATCAAAGGAGAGACTACTGTCCACCTGTGTCCCAAAGTCTCTTATCACACTTTTGATGTTAAGTAGACTATGTGGTAGTTCATGGGTACAGAATTTTTACCAAAGGGGGTGACAATGCACTTTTTGGCATTGAGCTTGAGACCATGTCTTTGACACCAGGCATCTGTCTCAGTGAGGCCCTTTTGTAGGATGTCCACATCATTAGGAGTTTCAATTATGGCTCCTAGTTTGCAGTCATCTGCAAATTTAGTTAGCCAAAGACCTTCTGTGTTAGTCTGTACTTCAGAGAAGTAGATACCAAACAGGAGAGGACCCAGGACTGTACCCTGTGGTACTCCACTTGTCACTGGTCTGAAGTCTGATTTGGAGTCTGCTACTTTCACAGTGTGGGTTCTTTCAGTAAGCCAGTTGGAAACCCATCTTGTGACATAGGGATTTATACCTAGTTTAGTGAGTTTATCTAAAATTCCAGAGTGGGGGATAGTGTTGAACGCCTTGGTGAGATCTAAATAAGCTGTGTGAACCATCTTACCCTCATCTATGGCTTTGGTGACTACTTCAAAGAAGTCTATCAGGTTTAGGAGACATGATCTGCCTTTTACAAACCCAAACTGTGTGGGGTTCAGGGTTTGGAGATCTCCAATGTCTTTGTTTATGAGTTCCATGATGATACGTTCCACGGCCTTGCAGACGAGGCTCGTCAGGCTAATGGGGCGGTAGTTCCTGGGGTCTGTTGTGCCCCCCCCCCTTTGTGGAGTGGGATAACTGTCGTGGTGTGCCATTCAATGGGCACAAAGCCTGAGGTGAGGCTATGATTGAACATGGTACTTAGGTGCAGTGCCAGTTCATTCTGTAGTTCATGTAGAAGGCAGCCTGGGATGTTGTCAGGTCCCATGGATGCTGCGTTCTTGGCTTTGGAGAGTGAAGTTTTTACCTGTACAGTCGTGATTACAGGAACTTTGCATTCTTCTAGTATAAAGATGGGTCCTTTAGGGGGTGAGAGGGGGATAAAGTTAGCACTGAACCTATCTGCCAGGATGTTGGCAATATCAGTTGGTTCTGTATATTTAGTGTCATTGTGCTGTAACTAAGAGCAGATCTGAATGTCGCCATTGAGATTTTTGACATAGCTATAGAATGCTTTGTGGCAGTGGCAATTTTGTTTTGCTAACTAGCTTTGGAGGATTTTATGAGGGATCTCAGCTTCTTACTGAGGCTGACCAGGGAGTTCCTCCAATCGTGGGATTTTACTCTTTTTTTGCAACAGTTTCTTTCTTCTGTTGTAGAGTTTGTTTATGGCAGAAGACCACCAGATTGGCTTCCTTTTTTTGGATGATAGCATCTTGGTTCTGTTAGGGATAGCATGATCCATACACTTGTGTAAGTGCTTATAAAGTGCATTTGTGTAGGATTCAGCAGCCGTACCTCTATTGTCCATCTGCATGGTTGTCATGAGGTTTGCCACTTCTGTCTTAAGAAGCGTGAAGTTGGCTTTGGAGAAATCTTTTATGGTTGTTTTCCTAATGGGGGGTGGGAGCGGGATGTGGATGTCTAGGGTGATTAGCTTGTCCTCGGATCTGACCAACGAGGAGCTGACCTCTGGTGTGGAACACCGGTCACCCATGTTGGTGATGACCAGGTCTGGGATATTGCTGCCTCTGGTGGGGGTGTGGATAAGTTGATCCAAAGCGTTGGAATTGATGATTTCCAGAAAACATTGATCAAAAGATTTGGTACATGAGTAGTTTTCCAAGTTAATGGTGGGGTAGTTGAAATCACCCATTATTAGAGTGTTGGGTTGTACCTTAATATTTTCCAGTGTATCAAGAAAAGAGGAGTGGGAATCCTGGGGCATGGTGGGGGGTCTGTAGCAAGCTACAATCTGGATTGCAGTTTTGCCCAGAGTTAGTTGAACTTGGATAATCTTGGATGCATTATGCTGAGCAACTAGCCTGGAGGTGTGGATATCCTTAATGAATATGGACACGCCTCCACCTTTAGTGTTTCGGTCTGGGTTTGGTGGCCGAAAGGTGTGGTATGAATTATAGCCTGGTAATGCAGGGGTGCTCTCTGGAGCTTTGAACCAGGTCTCTGTCACTGCACAGATGTCAATGTTCTCAATTTTAAGGAGTGCCTCGAGTGAGTGCATTTTGAGGTTTAGACTTCTAGCATTGAGTAGCATTACCCTCAGATTTTGCTTGCTTGTACCTGTTACTGTGGTGAATTTGTCATTTGAACCTTGCCTAAAAAAGGCACTATAGGGTTGGCAAGAGCCTTTGCCAGTATCCGGAATCCCAAGGGTGACAGGTGCAGGCCATCTCTGGCAAAGCAGCGTGGTCTGTCAATTATGTCATCCCAGGCAGACATATACTGGATTCCCTTAGAATGACACCAGAAGCTTAGCCAATTCTTAAAGTCAATCATTTTGTTCTTGTTCTGTGGTGTTATTCTGGGTGATGGCAGGATGCTACTCAGGGCTAGGGTCATACCGGCCTGGGCTACAAGATCAGAGAGCTCCTCCATG
Source organism: Protopterus annectens (assembly GCF_019279795.1). NCBI lineage: Eukaryota > Metazoa > Chordata > Ceratodontiformes > Protopteridae > Protopterus > Protopterus annectens. The sequence continues at coordinate 573,052,118 of NC_056741.1, read as the reverse complement.
TCTCTTTTCATGTAGACCAGGGAGGTACGTCTCAGGTCATTCACACCAACATGGACAATGACAGAGTCATATTTGTTCTTGTTGTGGAGTGACCTGAGTGCGTGCATTATGTGGCGGATCCTGGCACCTGACAGGCAGCTGACAGTAACTTTTTCCTTGTTTAGCCTGGTGAGTGGAACATCAGTGTGCCTGACTATAGAGTCACCTATGACTAGAGTGTTGGGTACGTTATGCCTTATGGGCTGTAGTTGAGTGGCACACTGAGTATGTGGGCTATGTGTCATTTGGGTTGTGTTGGGGGGGGTGGAGGTTGCTTGCATTTCTGCTTTGGAGGTCTCTGTTGTTTGGGCAGATTAGTACTGAGAGCCTCTGTGAATGTAGGTGTGTGTTTTGTGGTTCTGTGTGTGTGTTTTGGTGGTGTAGGTTTTGAGGGACTATGTGATGAGTGTGGTGCGGTGCAAGTGTTTACCTTCTCCTCTTGACTGTCTAGGCCAGTCTTTGGTAAAGAGAGCTTTGCTTCCAGTTTGGCTATATAAGTGCATCTCTCACAGGTCGTAGTGTTGGGTGGTAGGAGGAGAGGGTTGTCTGTGTACATGAGGCAGTTACATTAAGAGCTGGAGATAAATGTAACATTGCAGATGTGTATACATATAATGTAAAGAATACTACTGGGAGTCACACACAGTAATGTTATGCAAAGAATACTACTGTGAATCGCACACAGTAATGTTATGCAAAGAATACTACTGGGAATTGCACACAGTAATGGTATGCAAAGAATACTACTGGGAATCACACACAGTAATGTTATGTAAAGAATACTACTGGGAATCACACACAGTAATGTTATGTAAAGAATACTACTGGGAATCTCACACAGCAATGTTATGTAAAGAATACTACTGGGTATTGCACACAGTAATTTTATGCAAAGAATACAACTGGGCATTGCACACAGTAATGTCATGCATTGTCCCTAGTGGGCAGTATGAGGGTTGTAAGAGAAAAAAATTACAGCTGCACAACAATGGCAAGTGGTATGCTTCAAACTGGGTGGGGCAATGGTGCACAATGTTAATAAAGGTGTATTAAGTTAACATGTTGCAGTAGTGTAACTGGTTACTGTGTGCCACACAGACCGAAAGAGGTGGAGAAGGAGGTCTATAAATCCAACAGGTATTACTTCAAACACAACAGGAAGGTAGATCACAGAACACTGTTAAATAGAGATTGTGGGCAGGAATGGAGCCTGCAATAATGTGAAGGCCCCCAAAGTGCATAGTATAAATGATAATCACTGTGACAATGACAGTTTTTACTTTATTTTATTTACTTTATTTGTATTTGTTTACTAGGATACAGTACTGATCTCAATGGACCTTTTCCAGAGTGTTGTCTGGTTAAATAGCTTGCAATGCAGAACAAATCAATCACAGCGTGTACATATGTGTGTGTGTGTGTGTGTGTGTGTGTGTGTGTGTGTGTGTGTGTGTGTGTGTGTGTGTGTGTGTGTGTGTGTGTGTGGTCTGTGTCCACATTTGTCTGCATTACATCTGCATGCATATGTATGTCTGTGACTGGGAGCATAGTAGCTAGAGGCAATTTTACAATTACCAAAATGTGGCATTTAACAAATCTCCAAACAACATTTGAAACCTGAAAGTGTCCATATGCAGTTCAACTAGACCTTGCAATGTCTCAAAGCTACTGGCTATATAAGTATCAAAATAAAATTCTGTGAATAGTCATAAAGCTAGTTAAAGAACAATATTGTACATTAAAATTTTAGAGAAGACAAAGCAATACAAATCAAAATTAAACATGTTTCTAAATTCAAACAAATGCCTTCTTAAATATTAATATGGCAAAACATTGTTAAAAGATAACAGAAGGCAAAAGAAGAAGCATAAAGCAGTGTTTCATCAGTCACCTCACAAGACATCTACAACAACTTGAAAGGCAGCAGAAATACCTCACAAAGAGGATTACCAGTCTCAAACAGATGCACAATGCCGACCATCTAAAAAAACTGCAGCTTTACTCCGTCGCATATCGCCTACTCAGAGGAGATCTCTGCCTAACACACAAAGCTATGTCAAACCCAAAGCTTTTGGACATGCTCCACTTAAAGAAATCCAAATCCCGCTGAGCTACATGCTCTAGGGACCTAAACCTTGTCACCACAATAAACAGAACATGCTGGAGGGATAGATTCCTGTCCCAGAGACTTCCCATACTCTGGAACAAACTACCTATCTATATCAAACAAAGCTCCTCATTAGCACTCTTTAAGAAAAATCTTGATGATTGGATAGGAGATAGGAAATTCACCCCGGGGATCACTTCTGTGGCTCTGCTTGACAGGGGCACAGGAAAATAGTTTTCTTGGGTGGCGAAAGCCAAGGTACCTTTTGGCTAGGTTTATATAGGCCCCTAGGGCCAATAGCCTAGTACCTAACTATGAACTTATGAACCATGGCAGCTTTATTGCAGACTGCATTAAAGTAAAGCAATAAACATGTTAAGCTAATGCTGCTACACATTCAGATTAAGAGAGCTGTGTGCAATACAGATAATCTTCCACACCATATCTTTCAACCTCCAGAGGAGAGAATTGAAGAGAAAGCACTGAATATCTGGGCATATAGTTAAAAGTCAGGATACCTAAACAACATAAATTATGTATACTAATGGATAAAACAATAAGGGTTCAAATATTACTTTTATTTTATAATAGCATTAGTATCTTAAGTCTAAATTTACAACACTGCAATAAAAGCCTTAATAAAAATGTATTTTGGCTTTTCCCAGTTAGGGTTCGCCACAGAGGAACTCCGGTCTGCTCATGATTGGCAGTGGATTTTTACAGTGCTGAGTTGCCAGCCCGATGCCCAACCTTCAAAGAAGGCATGCCCATTCACGCTTGCACCTACCTGCATGCCTTTAGCATTACTCGACTGCGGGGAGGACATGCAGACTCCACACAGAAGGCGCTCGAGCCGAGAATTGAACCCAAAACAAACCCTTTCCCTTACAACACAAAACCCTTCCACCCTTCCAGCCCTCACTTTGGTTTCACATTATGATCGTGGCTTAATGCATATATTACAAATACTAAGTTTTTTAAATATTGCTTAACTCTCTTGGCTTGGTGAATAATGCAGATATAACTTCATATTGCACTGTCAGAGACCATGTACTCCAAACTATTAAGGGTATACATCTTCTATTGTACACCTTATATCATTTTCAGGCACCCTCCTTGAGCAGCTCCATAATCTACATTAATCTAAGCCTTTACAAATCAATACTTGATTGCATGTAAGGTTTAACTAATGATTAGTAAAATGTAACTGAATAACCATCTTTCTTAATGGAGATTAAACTGTTGCCAACTTTTACACTTGCTTCATTGCAGTGACTCAAGCTTTAAGAAGTCTGTAAATAGTAATGTGCTACCTAAGTCCTTTACTTTGTTTTATAATTGTGTCCTGTTCTTGTACAGTGATCTATCCTGGATTTATTTATTTCATAATGCAATACCTGGTCCACAGCAAAATAAGACAGCAGAGAGAGAATCTGACATGCAAGCAGAGAGATGGAGATTAAACTGTTGCCAACTTTTACACTTGCTTCATTGCAGTGACTCAAGCTTTAAGAAGTCTGTAAATAGTAATGTGCTACCTAAGTCCTTTACTTTGTTTTATAATTGTGTCCTGTTCTTGTACAGTGATCTATCCTGGATTTATTTATTTCATAATGCAATACCTGGTCCACAGCAAAATAAGACAGCAGAGAGAGAATCTGACATGCAAGCAAGGCAAAGACTAAGGTAGTGCTTTGTACCCCCTCCAGTCATACACAGATCTCGGCACTTGGGAATTATTGTATTTAAAGGGTACATATTATAGTTGAGCATTTACCTATAAAAGGAACAGACAAGAAAGAAATTGAGAGAGCTAACTGCATTTAGTTGCTACAAAATACACCACTAATATCGGGAGTAATGCTGGAAATACGTGTGTGGTTCTGTTTACTGAAAGTGATCTACTCTTGAAAAGAAAACAATGTTGTTTTATTTTTGTGTGTTACTTTTAGTATGCTATTTTGATATTTTTGGAGCTGGTGTGCATTGCTTTGTTTGGATTATAATAGCCATTACATCATAATCTGACATGGTATTAGAACCAAAATATTCTTGATGAATGAAAACTGAAAAATGCCTTATCTTTTATGATGCTGAAGAGATATTTGCAGATCAATAAAAGAGTGTCTTGCAAGTGTTTGGGCATGCAAGAAATTCTCCAGATACCTACTAAGTCTCAAGAGTTTCCAAATGCAGACTGACCATAAACCAGTAATTCCACTAATTAATTAATACAACTTAAACACAGTACACCAAGATGCCGAAGACTATTTAAAAGATTACGAGGGTTCAGTGCCAAAGCAATCCATGTGCCTGGAATACAGCTAGTTGTTACAGATGTGTTTTCCAGAATTCATATACATGACCAAGTATTGTCCAGTAATGAAGATGATGCTGCCAGCTATGGAAAAAGTATCATAATGACAAGACCTGTAACTACTGAAAGAGAAGAAAAGCATTCACAAGAAACTCAAAACTATCAGGAGGTATAAGCTATTATCCAACATGTTTGAAATGTATAGCCAAATTGTTATACACTTACCTAACAGCTCATGCATAAGTATTACACCCAGTTATCAGACCACAATGGCTTGTCATTATATGAAGACAGAATCATAGTATCCCTAACCCAATGATCAGTAGAGCTATGTGAAGTGCACAAGGGTCATGATAGTCTCACCAAATGCCGAGAAAAAGCCAAAATATCAGTGTGATAGTCAAATATCAGACAAGACTTTACCAATTTAGTGTCTGTGTCAATTCTTTATTATGCATAAGACAATGCAAAGATGAGTACCTCTTTTGTCAACACCTTTGCCAAAAGATTTTTGGCAAAAGATAGCTGCCAGTTTGTGTAAGTTTGGAGGCAAAAATGATCTCGTTGTTGGCGACTACTCTCGTGACATAGAAATAATTCACTTACTAATCATAATCATAATTAGGCAACAAATAATAGCCATAATAGCCATAATAATAGCCATATTCAATAGTATGTTCTCATAGATTCATAGGTAGGTACTAGGCTATCAGCCCAAGGGCCTAAGTAAGCCTAGCCAACAAGTTTCCCGGGCTTACACCACCCAAGAAAGTTATTTTCCCGTGCTACTGTCAAGCAGAGCCATAGAAGTGATCCCCGGGGTGTATTTCCTATTTCCCATCCACTCATCAAGATTTTTCTTGAAGAGTGCTAATGAGGAACTTTGCTTGACATAGATGGGTAGCTTGTTCTAGAGTATGAGAAGTCTCTGGGACAGGACTCTATCCCTCCAGCATGCCCTGTTTATTGTGGTGACAAGATTTAGGTCCTTAGAGCGTGTAGCTTGGAGGGATTGGGATTTCTTTAGGTGTAGCATGTCCAACAACTCTGGGCTTGACATAGCTTTATATGTTCGGCAGAGATTACCTTGGAGTAGGTGATATGCTACAGAGTAAAGCTGGAGTTTTTTGAGACAATCAGTGTAGGGCATCTGTTTGAGGCCAGTAATCCTCTTTGTGAGGTACTTCTGTGGCCTTTCCAGCTGCTGCAGATGTCTTGTGAGGTACATTCCAAACGAGGCATTGTACTCTATAATGGGTCTAATGAGTGTCAAGTAGAAGGGAACAATGACCTCTTTTTTCCTGGATGAGAGCTCTTTTGTGATGAGGTGAGGTGTGCCATGTAGAAGGACTTCCTGACTAATGTGGCAATGTGATTATGAAAGGAGAGACTACTGTCCACCTGGGTCTCAAGGTCTCTTATCACACATCCGGTGTTAAGTAGACTGCTGCCTATGTGGTAGTTCATGGGTACAGAGTTTTTACCAAAGGGGATGACAATGCACTTTTTGGCATTGAGCTTGAGGCCATGTATCTGTCAACAGGCATCTGTCTCAGTGAGGCCCTTCTCTAGGATGTCCACATCATTTGGGGACATGACTATGGCTCCTAGTTTGCAGTCATCTGCGAACTTCATTAGCCAGAGGCCTCCTGTGTTAGCCTGTACTTCAGAAAAGTAGATACCAAACAGGAGAGGTCCCAGGACTGAACCCTGTGGTACTCCACTTGTCACTGGTTTGAAGTCAGATTTGGAGTTTGCAGCTTTTACAGTGTGTGTTCTGTCAGTGAGCCATTTGGCAACCCATCTTGTGATGTATGGATTTATACCTAGTTTAGTGAGTTTAGCTATAATTCCAGAATGGGGGATGGTGTTGAAAGCCTTGGCGAGGTCAAGATAGGTTGTGTGAACCACCTTACCCTCGTCTACAGCTTTGGTGACTGCCTCAAAGTAGTCAATCAGGTTCAGGAGGCATGATCTACCTTTCACAAACCGAAACTGGGTGTGATGCCCCAAGATTTAATAAATTCTGTGTAGGACTAGCGCAACCCTACACAGAGTGTACTGTGGCTGTGTCTGCAGCTCTCCCTTGGCAGCATACCTTGCATATTAATGAAGGCATGCTACTGAGGGAGAGCCATGTACACGGTTACTGAATCAGTGTAGGGAGTGTGTTACAGTGTAACACACCCCCTGCACTGTCAAAGTGCTGGATGGCACTGAAATAGAAAAGTTAATTGTGTTAATTGGCCAGTTTCCTTTTATTTGTAGGGGTGTGTTACAGTGTCTGTAACACACACCCTGTAACATCAAAGTGCTGGATGGCACTGAAATATAAATGTTAAAATGTCATTTTCCCTTTTTTTCTTTTTTTTTTCTTGTGCTTGCACAGTACGGTGTGACGCTTAGCAGTGAACATGTGCCAGACATCTAAAAATAGAAAGCGGATGCTTTTAAATTTAATTGAGAAGATCAAGTTTAAGCACAGCTGAGTGGGTGTGCGTGATGACATGTGTTGCTCAGCATTGCTTAAACATAACTGAAAACTATATAGAAATACATAGGTAAAATCTTCACATCCGTGTTAGCTGAATGGTTAGAGTATTGGCTGTGCATGTAGTAGGTGCATGGTTTGAATACCCAGACAGGCCATTCAGCTTTTACATTTGATAGCATTAATATATGGGTCACTTTCATTTGCCTGACAGTTCATTTGCCTGACAGAAATTTCAGGCAGCCCATTTGCCTGGCAGTTCATTTGCCCGACAATTGGAAAAAGGCAAGTAAAAGGTTTTTCTCCTTTTCCCCACTGTAGTGCAATCCTGGAGTTTGAATATATAGTTGGGGGGGTATTGGTTGGTGAAGCCCCCCACCTACGTTAGTTTTAGTGAACAATAAAAAAACAAACTATACAGTATAAAACCAGAGTAGGTGGGGGGCTTCTCCCCCACACCCTCCATTGTGGGGGGCTGTACCCCCCACCCCCCCTAACTATATATTCTAACTCCAGGATCACATTACAGTGGGGAAAAGGAGAAAAACCTTTTACTTGCTGTGATGACCATGCCCTGGCCCAGCAATCAAGGAGCATCAATCCTCACCACTAACACCAGGGAGGTCATCTCATAGAAGAGGAAAGGATAACTAATACACACAGTAAAGAACAATTTCCCTTAACTGCACACAGAGATCACAGTCAGTCTGGAGCTGGTTGCTCCTTTGCTCACCAGGTCCCCAATAAGACTCCCCACTGGCACAGCTATAGGGTCCAGGTCTCAGCCTAACTGGGCAAGCTAAAACATCCAGTACCCTCTCTGTCCAACCAGTGCTTTGTGTCCCTGCCAAGTAGCTGACACAACACACACACACTTTGAGATAAGTATTTATACAACTTCCCAGACACTCCTGGGAAAGGCTGACACAGATCCTCCAACTGTCCCCCTTTACCCAGACCATAAGGTAGTAATCCCTGCCACCACCCAGCTAATAATATCAGCTACTAAAAGACCCTTAAAAGGGTGTCCTATTATTACTGTGCAATATTTATATCCAATGGTAGTATGACTAATAGTCAAGGCTTATTTTAGAATGGCCTGTTACAATAATCTCTATAAATATGCAATGTACTCTAGAGCTTATCTCTGCACAAATCAGCCACAGGTGGAAGGTTTTAAAAATATTTAATAATAAACAACTGAAACACAAGACAAAACTACTATACCACAGAGATATCTAAGAGTTCACAGATCACACAACAACTTAAAATAATACAGTAGGACAGGTCTGATTTCAAAGTAAAATACCTAATTAATCTTTACTAGCTTTAACTATTCCTACAAGAAATCACAGTGCTAAAACTTACATGTGAGCACAAGGCAGAGTGCTGATAAGCTGGATGTTCAAAGTGAAAATGCTTGCAGCCTCTTGTGAGAAATAGTATTTAAACATTACTAACAAACATGTTTGCTGGGTCTCTCCCCAAATTACATCATTTTTGACACTTAGGTTTTCCCAGGCAAACAAACTGCATCATCTTAACACCTGGTCTGAGTTCTCAGCCCACAAACTGCATTATTTAGCACTCTAACACCTACTCAGAAACTTACAACAATACAAGGCATTTCACATATACATTCTAGCAGAAACTAGAGCAATAAAGCACCTTTCACATCTAAATTCTGGTCATAAACATTAGCCTTAAAACAATGGGCATGAAACCTTCATTGAGTCACACTGGAGCCGAATTGTAAAACATTAAAGAGATTCATAAGATCTTTTCAACTTAAAAAGACACATTTGAAATACTTGGCTTGGTTTTCCTTACAGCAGATGGCAATGTTTCAACAATCTTGAAGTTCACATTTTACAGTGTTTTCTTACATTTAAAAACACAAGCCTGTATTTTACCTTTATTTATACAGTTGATAGAATTATGTTGTTGTTGTTGTTGTGTCTTTCGGCTTTTCCCGGTTAGGGGTCGCCACAGTGGAACTCTGGTCCACTAAGGATTGGCAGTAGATTTTTACGTGCCGAGTTGCCAGCTCTGATGCACAATCTTCAACGAGGGTACGCCCATTCACGCATGTCTCCATGCAGAAGACGATCTAGCTGAGAATCGAACCGGACAGCGTCTTACTGTGAGGCGACAACACTACCGCACCGCCATAGAATTATGTATCAAATTCTATTTGACTAGGCTGGTAGCCTTCGCCCATCTCTCCCCAATCGTCACCCCCCCCCGGGGAACTCAAGCAAGTTTTTCAAGTGCCCCTTTTGAAACATCGCTTGTGAGTGTCAGGTCTAGCTGGGTGTACCTTACCCCATTCCCTGTCTTGAGAGCCCATCTGCATTGGCATTGCTACTCCCACTGTGGTGCTGCACTGACATATCATATGCTTGCAAACCCAGACACCATCTTAGCAACTTGGCATTTTGCTGACTGGCTCTGTTTAACCATGTTAGAGGTTTGTGATCTGTCATCACAGTGAATTTTCTTCCATACAGGTAAGGCTGAAGTTTTTGTAGTGTCCACACTATGGCTAGACATTCCTTTTCTACCGCTGCACAGCATTCCTCCCTGGGTTGGAGCTTATGACTGAGATAAACCACTGGGTGCTCTTCTCCCTCTGAAGAAATTCGGTTAAGTACAGCCCCCTCCCCATAGTTTGAAGCATCCACCTGCACAACAAAGTCTTTGCTGTAGTCTGAACTGGCTAACACAGGGGGTCCTCCCAAAGCTTCCTTAAGCTTCTGAAATGCCTGCTCACATGCTGGAGTCCACACTACCTTATCTGGCCTGTTCTTCCTTGTCAGGTCTGTGAGGGGAGCAGCTATGGTACTATAATTGGGAACAAACTTTCTGTAGTACACTGCTGTCCCTAATAATGCCCTCATCTGCTTTTTGGTAACAGGTGCAGGCCATGCCTGAATAGCTTCCACTTTGGCAGGTTCTGGCTTTATCTTACCACTACCCACTCTATGTCCTAGGTAGGAGACCTCTGCCATACCCACATGACATTTGCTCGGCTTAATGGTCAACCCTGCCCTCTGTAGTCTGCCCAGTACCTCCCTGACATGCTGAAGGTGCTCTTGCCAGGAATGGCTGTAGATGGCAATATCATCTAGGTAAGCAAGGGCAAACCCTCCTGCTCCTGCTAGGATATTATTCACCTGCCTCTGGAAAGTCAGTGCGGCATTCTTCATCCCAAAGGGCATATTGGTGAACTCATACAAGCCAAAAGGAGTCACAAAGGTTGACTTCTCTCTAGCACTGGGAGTCAAGGGCACCTGCCAGTAACCCTTGGTAAGATCAATGGTTGTAAGATACTTAGCCTCACCCAGATGCTCTAGGGCCTCATCTGTCCTAGGCATGGGGTAAGCATCTGCCTCTGTGTGACTACTTAATTTCCTGTAATCCACACAGAACCTGGTGCTGCCATCCTTCTTTGGCACCAGCACTACTGGTGAGGCTCAGGGACTGTTGGAATCTTGAATCACCCCTAGTGCCAGCATCTCCTGTACCTCTTCCTTCAGAGTCTGTTTGACTCTCTCAGGCACCCTATAAGGGGCCTGCCTGATAGGCCTTTGGGGTCCTGTATCCACCTGGTGCTGCACCAGGTGGGTGCTCCCTGGTTTCCCGTTGAACATGCCTCCAAACTCCTGCAACACTGCTTGGATTTCTCGAACCTGGGTAGGAGATAGCCACTGAGACATTGCTACCCCTTCCACAAGGTGTCAGCCCGAGCCTCATTGACGAGATCAGTCACAAGATCTCTTTCAGACTCCTCCTGCAATCCACTGCAAATGCTCAGCACAAGGGCTTCCCTATCATGGTAAGGTTTCATCATGTTAACATGGTACATTTTGTGCCCCTGCCATCTGCCTAGCACTTCCACCATGTAGTTAACATCACATACCTTTCTTACCACCTTGTAGGGTCCCTCCCAAGCTGCTTGCAGCTTGTGGTGTCTGACAGGAATAAGAACCATCACCTGCTGCCCTACAGCATACTGTCTAGCTCAAACATTCCTGTCATACCACACCTTTTTCTGTTGTTGGGCTTTTGTGAGGTTCTCCTGGGCCAGGCCCATAAGTTCCCTGAGCCTTGTCCTGAGGTTCATGATATATGCCACAACAGACTCCTTGTGAGATGTACACTCACCTTCCCACTCATCTCAAATTAAATCTAGAGGTCCCCTCACCCTATGCCCATGCAGCAACTCAAAGGGTGAAAAACCTGTGGATTCCTGGGGAAACTCTCTGTAAGCAAATAACAGATGGGGCAAATATTTGTCCCACTCCTGCTTACACTGATCTGCAAATGCCCATAGCATGGACTTGATTGTAGAGTTTAACATCTCAACAAGACCATTATCTGGGGATGGTAGGGGTGGTCTTCATGTGCTTCACTCTACAAGACTTCCACAGACAAGCCAGCAGGTCTGACATAAAATTGGCACCTCTGTCAGACAGTATTTCCTTTGGGAAACCTATCCTGCTGCAAATCTCTAGCAAAGCATTTGCCACCTTCTTGGCCTCAATGGAGGACAAAGCCACTGCCTCAGGGTATTGTGTAGCATAATCCGCTACCACTAGGATATACTTTTTCCCTGTGGAACTTGGGGTACTCAGAGGACCCACAATATCCATAGCTACCCTCTGAAATGGCTCCTCAATCACAGACAAAGGCATCAAAGGAGCTCTCACCTTGTCTCTTGCCTTGCCTACATTTTGGCACTGCTCACAGGTCCTGCAGTACCCTGTTACATCTCTGGAAATTCCAGGCCAATAGAAGTTTTGCATAATACGCCTTTTTGTATGTTTTATGCCCATATGACCTGCAAATGGAATATCATGGGCTATGGCTAGAAATGCCAGACGGTAAGCTCTAGGCATTACCAATTGCTGTACTCTCTCACCTTCTAGCCCTCCCTCAGGGGTACACTCTCTGTACAGTAACCCTTTGTTCAAGTATACAGATTCTCCCTTCCCTTGAGAATCAGGTGCCTCCCTAGCTACCTGCCTCAGGCCTTGCAATGTAAGGTCTGAGAGCCGAGCCTTTCTCAAGTCTCTCCTTGTAACCCTTCCCAGCTCACCTTCCACAGAAAGTCTGGCATCCTCTGACAGTGGGGCCTCACTGTCAGCCTGGGTACTACTACTCACCTCTACCTTTGCAGTTACCCTGTCCAAAGGAACATCAGTATCCACAAGCAGCTGTGGCTCACATTCAGTCTCACTGGTACAGCATAGCTCACTCACTGAAGTAACCACCTCAGCAGTTCTGGCTGCAAGTATGCAGTCTGTCTGGGTCTCACCCAGGCTACCAGAACCACATGCTTGTCTCCTATCCTCACTGCATGTAACTGCATAAGTACATAGTACTGCCTCATCCAAATCCTTCCCTCTCAGGACATCTGCAGGATGGTAGTTCCATACCCCTGTTGTCTCAAGGCAACCCACTATTGGCATTTTGTCTTTCCCACTTACTGGCTTTTTCACCTTTGGTTCCCCACCTTGCCTCCATGGACACCTGTATGTCACATGGCCCCACTGGTTGCATTCAAAACATTTAACCTTAGCTCCTGGATGTGTACCTGGACTAGTGGCTTCCCCTGCTACTGGTAGATTCTGTTGGGGCAGTCTGTGCTGCCCACCATTGGCTCCTTTAGACCCATGAGCAGTACTGGGGGTCCCCTTTCTGTGCAGGGCTGCCCTGCTGGCGAGGTGTAGGTCTCCCTCCTTCCCAAACTCATCGGAAGTAGCACATTGTCTATCAGCTAACCACATCCTCTTGTCCTCAGGCAAAGTGCTAAGAGCTTGTTCCCTCACCAAAAGGTCTGCCAACCCTTCAAAAGTGATGACCTGACATCCACTCACCCAGCTATGAAAATAAGTGCTCAGTTCAGCAACATATTCACATACATTTTCATCTGCCTTGTGTCTACACTCACAAAACTTTTTCCTATACATTTTAGGTGTTAGCTTAAAACATTCTAATAAATGTATTTTTACAGCAGTATAACCAAAACAGTCATTATCATGCATTTTTTGCTAAAGAAGTTACAGCTTTACCGTGGAGTAAGGGGGTCAGGAACCGTACCCAGAGCCATTGGTCAACTTCATACTGTTTACATACCTGCTCAAACATATGAATGAAGCTATCAAAATTATCCCCCTCTTTAAACTGTGGAAAAAATGTACTGACCTTTTGTGGTTCTGGGGTCCAGTTACTCCCTTCCCCATTACCTCCATGACTCTGGCAAAGAGTTAGCATTTCCCTCTCATACCTCCTCTGCCATTCATTTTCCTCAGCTTGTAGACTCCTCATCTTCTCAGCTGCTTCTAGTTCCATACGCCTGGCCTCCAACTCAAGTCTCTTTAGCTCTATCTGGATTTTTAAGTCCACTGCAGAAAGGTTGAGCTGTCCATTCTCAGAGGATATTGTATCTCCACTGTCAGTCTGATTGTCCTTCAGGCTGCTGTTTTCTGATGCAGCTGTAACCAAGGCTGCAATCAGGTCTGCTTTAGTCAGGTTTCCATGCACCAGTCCCCTAGCCTGGCACATATCTGCCAGCTGGCTCCTTGTCAGCTTTCCATACTCTTCTGCTGACATGCTGCCTGCTCACCCTGACTAAAACTAAGCTAACAAAATAAATAAAACAATTATGATCTGAACTCTGAATATACACTGCATGGCTGTTTTAGAGTACACAACACTTTTAGAGATCACTGTACAAAAGTTACAGGAATTCGCTCTACCCACACCACTACAAGCCAATTAGTATGTGAAGTAGATCCCACCACTGCCAAACACTTGTGATGACCATGCCCTGGCCCAGAAATCAAGGAGCCTCAATCCTCACCACTAACACCAGGGAGGTTGTCACATAGAAGAGGAAAGGATAACTAATACACACAGTAAAGTACAATTTCTCTTAAGTGCACACAGGATCACAGTCAGTCTGGGGCTGGTTGCTCCTTTGCTCACCAGGTCCCCAATAAGACTCCCCACTGACACAGCTATAGGGTCCAGGTCTCAGCCTAACTGGGCAAGCTAAAACCTCCAGTACCATCTCTGTCCAACCAGTTATTTGTGTCCCTGTCAAGTAGCTAACACAACACACACACACTTTGATATAAGTATTTATACAACTTCACAGACATTCCTGGGAAAGGCTGACACAGATTTTCCAGCTGTGCCCCTTTACTGAGACTATACAGTAGTAATTACTGCTGCCACCCAGTTAATAATAACAGCTACTATAAGGCCCTTAAAAGGGTGTCCAATTATTACTGTGCAATATTTATATCCAATGGTAGTATGACTAACAGTCAAGGCTTACTTTAGAGTGGCCTATTACAATAACTTCTATAAATATGCTTAGTTTTCCTTATAGCAGATGGCAATGTTGCAACAATCTTGAAGTTCACATTTTACAGTGTTTTCTTACATTTAAAAACACAAGCCTGTATTTTACATTTATTTATACAGTTGATAGAATTATGTATCAAATTCTATTTGACTAGGCTGGCAGCCTTCGCCCATCTCTCCCCTATCGTCACACTTGCCTTTTTCCAGTTGTTTGGCAAATGAACTGTCGGGCAAATGAACTGTCAAGCAAATGGGCTGCCTGAAATTTCTGTCGGGCAAATGAACTTTAGGTCAAATTAAGGTGAACCATATACACATTTTTTTATCGATGTAGTTATTGATATTTGTTAACCAGGTTAGTCCAGCTGGTCCAGAAGCCCCAAAAGTAATCCAAACAACGAACGAAAGAACAAAACCAGAAGGGGAAGCTCCACTAGAGTATCCAAGGTGGCAGGCTCGGGCGATGCAAAATTACATCCAATGTAGGCAGGAAAAATGGATTAACCAAGTCCACGAAGCTCCTCAAGTAAAAAACCTTTTATTACACACGAAATACACACAGCGGGCAATAGGTAGATCCAAATAGCGTTAAACACTGAAGCTGCTTAAACACTGAAGTTGCTAAAGCCAGTGTTTTTCGTTCGATACTCTGACCGAACTTCCTCAGACAAAATTCAAAACAGTGTAAAACCATAGGGTTAAATGTTTAAATATTTAGACACACCTCCTAGTTTAATTACATCACTTCCTACGGAAGTAAGTGGCTATATTCATCACATAAACTGCATATAGTGTTCATTAAAACAAAAACGAAATTAAAAAACAATAATATAAAGCACACCATAAAAAATACATTATTTGTACATATTATTAAATGTATTATAAAGTAAAAACTAAGGAAAATAATAGTAAGAATAAAGGTAAAAACATGGTGACATACTGAACTAAACACAGGGAACCTCAAGGTAACGAAAAAACACTTATATCTTAAACAGTTTATAATGGAGTCTATAATTTAATCTATAAGTCAATTTTTTAATATCAATTTTATAGTTTAATAAAACCTATCTAACCCACATATATATATTATGGTTATAATATGTTATAATGTAAAAAATCTATTTTATTCTAAAAATACATATATAAAAATACAAATATATACACCCTATCCTAAACCAGACAGAATATATAAATATATGTCCGGTTTATACAAATATAAGGAAAAATTAATTCTTACATGGCTTATATCATATTTGCTATTTCAAAAAGTGGAATTAACGGAAATATGATAATATGTTATAATTAGGTCATTTACCTACCAACAAACTAGTAGGCAGAATTGGCTAGGGCAAAATGAATGTCGTACAAAGTATATTACATGAACCAAAGGGTTCCTCATCTCCAGAGGCTGTTCAATTTTAATAAACACATAATTGAACACGCCTCATTGATGCCTGGCGTTTTATAAGCCATCAAGCGTATCTGCCAACTAAGTTCCTTCTTTTCAAGTTGTAACTTAAATAAATTATCATTATTAAAACTATAATTCTGGTCCAGAAGCCCACTTTCAGTGGAGATACAAAGAGAAAAGCTACACATAAGTGTCCAGTACATTATAGTCACACTCCATGATAATGTAATTAAAATACATAGGGTTAGGTCATGTAAACTAAAATACAGACACATAATAATAAAGTATCATTAATGAGCAATTAATGTCAATATATTTTCTATTTATCATTTAAAAATCTGGTTTTCCCTTAGCTAAGCACTGCTAAGCCAAGCCAAGCAATGCTTAAACAGGACCTGTTTTAGCAGTACTTAGCAATGCGCAGCTCAGTTTAGCTGGTTTGGGTACTGCTTAGCAATGCCAGTTTAAGCAGTTCTCAGCTCAGCTAAGCAGGTTTGTGCACCGCTAAACATTGCTAAGCATTTGCCAATTTAAGCTCTGCTCAACTAAGCTTAGCAGGTTTCTGGAGCTTAGCATTTTTAAAAATGGTCCAATGGTGGCAAAGGGCAGGAAAACAGCCTTATTTAAGCTGAACAGGTGAAATACAGCCAAAATCTGTTGAAGTTTAATCACTGTAGGAGCTATGGCTGGAGTTGGAGAGGGTGAATGCTTCCAGGTGCAGCGCTGGGGCATTTTGGAGTCCAGGGTCATGGTTGGGCTACTTGTCAAAGACCGTGGTGACTGGCTGCTGCAAGACCAGTACCAGGGCCCTGAATAAAAGTCAGAGGCCTAGGACCAGCTGACACATGACCTCACAACTGCAACTGGAATGCCCTCCACTGGTGAGTAGGTGCATCATCATTATGATGGCCTGCAATGAAAGAAGGGGGAGCTCTTGGCCCAATGGATCCATGACGCTCAGGACCACAATGCCCCAGAAGTTTGTAAATATAGGAACCATTCATTTACCAAATCCTAGTAGGAATATCTGATACACAGGTATGGATAATGGTGTATTTTCCCTCCATAGCTGTAGAGAAGAGGGCTCACAACCTTGAGGCCCATGCAGGGCACCTGACCAGGATGCACTGAGAGTGTGGGGAGTACAGATATATCTTGCAATATCTAGTAATCTAATTAAGAAAGAGTACAGTAGTAACTGCCAATAGGTATAGTCTGTTGTGAGTGTACTGCAATGAATGTGTACATAGACCTGGACTGATATATGTGAGTATTGCTAGGTACAGTTCAATATAGATGAAAGCATGAAGCATACTACTGTTATGGAAAGAAAGTTAATACAGTATTAATAATGTTTGAGAATAACATTTGTATACTGTATTAATAATACATGTTCTGGTAATAAAGTACACCAATACTGAAAGTGTGAAGGGAATAAATTAACCACATTCCTAATCTACAGGAAATACAGTACAACTGCAGTAAGAATTGTGAAGAAATAAAGGTAATACTGCATCGATTGTGTAATAACAGATGTCTTCCAACACCTGTATTTTTTAAAGTGTAGAACAATAATGACAGCTGTATACCAATCACTATGTGACGTAAACATGGGTATAAGACCATGAAGTGACCGAAGGTTGTCCAATAAATAACTGTCACTCTAAAGTATAGAGGTGGAGCCATACTACAAGATATATTGCAATATGATATTTGTTCTGCACTAAGATCTGAACCTAGAGTAGTATTGTGTAAAGTATTATAGTATGTTTCTCCTAGGATTGTCTTGTGTTAACCTCTGCATTTCAGCTATATGCATCCATGAACGTAGGTATGCTGATGTAGGGAAGTATGAAAGTGCAATATCTGTAGACTGCAAATATACCGTCTGCAAATGTATATGGGTCAGGTAGGCAACCCAGCACCTTGATATGGTCAGTACAGATCACACATATTCCCATTCACTAGGTGTAAATTGTGTACAACTGCATTCCAAGTATTAATATACAGTTCACCTACTATCTATGTCATGCATGACTCTCATGCATGTATGTTCAGCTGTCACTGCAGTCTTGTGTGACACTCTACCTATATTACCAGGCCACACTTTGTCACCAGGTAAGCTTTAGGTAGATATCACTCAATCAACCCACAGCAGTAGCTCAGTGAGATAAGCAATATATATGTCCTTCATTTTGCCACGTACAGACTGGAGTTTGAATTCAGGGACAGGTGCTAAGATATATTTATAGTAACAGACAAGTAGTACTGACTATTTATAGAAACAGTTATGTATTGTTAACAGATATTTGCCCCACAGGACTTACAGGTAAATAAATGTCTGTAGTAGCTGTACGAAGGGTATACTAATGTCTGTGTCCAGATGTAGTATTGCATAAACAGAATTTCTCAGTAAGGTGATAAGTCTCCATTAAATAAAACAACATGAAGTACAGTACTATTCCAAGTTAATAAGACAAATTAATGGTTTGTTGTTGGTACAGCTATATGTCTTGTGTGTCTGTGAATGTGCTGATAGTCTAACCCCATGCCAGACAATGATGGCAGGATAAGTGTAAACTCTCTGCACTGTGCACAATACATGTCTTTCAAGTGTCATGCTGTCATGGATTGTGATCACTGCTGCCAAAAAGCTTGGACACAGATATAAACCCAGTTGAAGTATGTCAGTAGCACACTCACACAACATCAGTGTAGACTACACCTTGGTAGTCATATATATTTCCCTGACAAGTAATAGTCCCTTGTAGTTATGTACCTGTAGGTATTTTGGCTTGGCCAATACCATCCCATCTGGATTGAGAGGTATGTATATACTACATAAGCTATAAGGCACTTGTAGACATAAAAGTAATGGCAGACCTGTAGAGTACTGAGCAGTACTGTTGTGAAAAATATAGCATATACAGTTGGTAATGGAATGCCTTTCTCTCCCCCACCCCTTATATGCATCACAGATTATTATTCTTATACTATGGGTATGGTTCCATTTTCACATATGTTGTTCTCAAAACCTAATGTTGGGCCTTCTGTTGTATTATTGGTTATATATTACAATGGTTGCATACTAACATACCTTGTTAAAATACCAATGTTGTTGGTCTTTTGCCATAACTGTTACTGGCATGCTGTTACAATAATGACTGTTATTCCATTTATGCCTGTGTTATGTATGCTATGCAGTTCTATTGTTCTGGGTTAATTGAAACACCCATGCATGCTATTATAACTAATGTTGAAATGTTCTGTTCAGGACTAACCAATACACTTTGACAAACCTCAACACCGTAGCATGATTGGGTAGGCCGGTTCCCATAGATCTGCCTGTCCCACCTCATCTGGCTGTGGCACCAGATCCCAGCACATCTGAGACCCAACCTGGAGCTGCCTCTTCTGTTGGTCCTGCACCATTCCTGGATAGAACCACCTCAGGGGACAGGGCCCGTCTCCCACTGGGTATGAGCAGAGAGAGGATGAGGATGTTGTCACACTAAATAAGTTCCCATGGATGGTGCACAGAGTTATCCAGTGTGATTTGGATGATCGAGGGCAGACTGGTGCACCTGGAGGAGCAGGCCTGCCCCAGTGCCCAGGTCCCAGAACAACAACCTTCGGGGCTGTGAAGGAGCAATGGTGAATGCCCATGGGTGGGGAGCTCAGTCCCACTGTTGCCATCTGGGGGCACTTGGTCCTTCAATTCTCAAACACTCTCCCCATCCAAGGTGTTTACCCCCGTCATGTGTCATATGCCACCCCTGTCTGGTATCTTGCCTGTCTTGTCTGTCTGCAAACACAACCTCTTCTACCCAGCTTACCTCCCCAAATGTACCTACAACCCTTCTCCAACATTCCACTCTCTCCTTAAAAAAAAAGGCATCTGTCACACAAAAAATATCGCCCCATACATAGCTCTACATTTCACCCCCACGTACACTGCTATCAATCAATCATCCCAGCAATTAATCAACAAAGTTATGTCGCCCACACCCCTTCCTGTGGAATGTGAGGCTCCAAATTCCAAATTGTCCACAACATGCACAGCTGTTGCTGTACAAGAAATGGAGAGCTATGGTCCTTTCCTACACCCATCCTGCACATCCCTACCTGCCTTTAATATTGTATTTCCCTCTGCTTGCCCCCATTTCACCACTTTCCTATCACCCCTTTTTTCTTTTCTTTTTTTTGGAAATAGCACAGCTTTAAGTGGGCAAACCCATGCAAACCCACATACAGCTGCTTAAAACTGCTTTAATCTCCTTATCTGATTCTGACACTGTTATGCACATCAATGAAATAATCATCCCTGCTAAGTCTCTAACCCAGGGCTCTCTGAACTATAGTATAGTGCATTAGCCCACTAAGCCAACTCAGCTAGAGAAAATAACTGGTGTTTCTATAAATATCAGCAAAAATATACACCCCTGCCAAGTATTGAACTCAGGCCCTCTGAACTACAGCATATTACATTAGCCCACTAGGCCAACTCAGTTCTGGGGATTAACTGGTGTTTTAACAAACATATCCTGATTGTCAGTGACACACTACATCTACATATAATGGGATAAATGGCAGTGTATTTGGGCCTGTGATGCAGACACCAAACCAGTACACAGCCAAATACATGCTGATGGATGTATGGGATGCCTATGATATCAGGTAGAGCTGCCACCTGCACAGACTGTTGCAGAATATCCACAGTTGTGCCACCTACTTATGGCATGGTTGTCATAAAACCTATTCTGTGTGCTGAAGTACTCGCACGTCAGTGCAGATTGAGGTTACAAAAGCAAAAAAGACAGGTCAGTGTCACACATCATACACATCCAAACACACATGTTCATGCCAAGTCTATGTAACACACTGTATGCATGCACATATGTCTTGCAACTACACTTCCCATAATAATGACTCATTAGCTCTATCTGTTACATTCCTAGCATGTCTGACATCTGGACACCCACAGTCATGCCCCACAGTCCAGTCTGTTGCATGATAACTGCATGCTTGTCAATACAACATAGAAATAACTGAGCCCTGCAATGTCCAGCAGAACTGGTTGCTGCTACCGCAGTCACTGCCACCCACAGCAGCACATCAAAGGCCTGGGGGGTGGGACACATGTCACAAATATGAATATGTGTCCTAAATGTTGCCTAACACTCTCTAGATGGCACTACTACTTAACATATGTACCAGACATGCTACTGTAAAGTTGTCCATAGCGGACACACCACAGTCAATGGCAGTGATGGGTGTGGACACATACCAGCACAGTCTGTCACAGCACACAGGGCATAACTGGTATACCTAGGACCATACGAGATTACTAGGGTATGGGGCCTGAGCCCCCATATGCCTAGGCCAGATGTTAGTCCATGTGTATGCAAGGCAGCACCTGATGCCCCAGTCCAACAGGGACACAGGTGGTATCCTAAAGGTGTATGTGCAGTTAACCATCCAATTATCCAGGTTCTGCCTGCAAAGGTGTAAATAGCTACCCTGCCTAATGTGGAGAGGGTGACCATTCCACTGCAGGGTGAGTGTGTAGGACACACATCTGAGCTGCCAACAAGCCCAGTTAATGTCACACACCAGGTTGAGGGTGTGTGTATGTAAATAGAGTGGAGCTTGAGCTGCACTTGTGCAGCAGTCCCAACAATATGGAGTCCATGATTGCTTTGCATGCCAGACAGAGGTCACCTCTGAGGAGTATGCATGAAACTGGGTAGAGGGTTGGGCTTATAGCCTATCTGTGCATGGTAGATGTTTGAGGCCCTGGTATTCCCTGCTGGGGAACTTCTGTAATGTCCCCAGCTGCTGCATGTGCTGTGTGAGGTGAATGATGAATGGGACATTTTACACAATAAAGGGCCTTATGGGGGGAATACATGGATGTTAGGACCCCATGTCCCTAGATGACATACCCTTATGTATGAGGTGGGCCATGTAGAAGGTTTACCATACAATGGAAGCAACATGGTGGTGAAATGTCATTTTGCCACTGACCTGTGTGCACAGATTCCTCACGACTGATTGTGTGCCTAGGATGTTGTTAGTACTGTGATAATATGTGGGGACGTCACTCTCCCCAAAGGGGTTGACACTGCATTTCCTGGTATGCGGCCTGAGGCCATGTTTCTGGCACCAGTCATGTATCTGCGTGAGACCCTCCTAGGCATATGTCCACATCACTAGGGAAACTGCTGACAGCACACAGTCATCTGCAGACATGGTTGGCCATAGGCCAATGGCTGTGCCCTGCACCTCAGAAGTGTGCATCACACATAACAGAGGCCCTAACACAGAACAACAGGTTACGCTGCTAGTTAAGGTTCAACTGCTTGAGGTGAATTCCCTTATGTGGATTAGCTGGGTCATGTCAGCACACCAGTGTGCTACCCCTATGGTAATACATGGTGTGATGCATACTTGGGAGTGTATATCTATTATGGCCAAGTGGGTTATAGTGTCAAAGGGTTATAGGGTCAAAGACTTTGCCCAGGTCAAGGTAGGCAGTGTGCACTGTCACCCCCCCATCCATGGCTTTGGTGACTGTGTCAGAGGTCAACTGCGTGTAACAGACATGATCCCTTCCTTCACAAAGCCTAACTGTGTGTGATGGAGTGTGTGAAAGTTGCCAAATGTCCTTGTTAATAAGGTTCACTATAAACGGTGCTATGGCCTTGCAGAACAGCCTAGTTAGGCTGGTTGGTATATAATGCGACAGATTGGTGGATCTTAGTGTAAAGGGGTGACAGTGGTTGTCCTTCACATGGCAGGGTCAAAGGTGGTAGTCAGGCCTCCTTTGAATACAGTGCCTTATGGTGTTGCAAGGTTATGCTTGGGGTCATGCAGGATGCATCCTGTGATGTGATAGTCTCCCATGGCAGATGTATACCATGAGTTTCACATGGCAGTGGTGACCTGTTCCCTACATATAGGAGAAGGGGCAGGTATTGTGGACATCCTAATGTACTGATGTAGGGGACAGGGGGATGAAGCTTACACTTAATCTGTCAGGTATCAAGTATGCTATACCTACAGCACTGGTATAGCTGGTGTCCTTGAACACCACAAGTGAGCAGATGCAAGTGCTTCCTGTGATGTTGCAGACATAGGTGTAGAACAGGAGATGATTGTCTGTAGTGGATGTCAACAATATGGGCTCTGGGTTTGCTGTGCAGGTTTCCAGGAGTGATCCCATTCACTTGCCCATGCTAAGGAGATATTGCTCCAAAATGGGCACCTGCTCCTACTTTGTTTCAGACAGCGGTATGTCATCCCTGTTATAGACACTATTGCAGATGTCCACCAGACAGGTGTACGTATCCTTGCAGAGGATGATGTAGTCCTGTTGGATATACCTGACTCCATGCATCTGTACAAATGCACATATAGCACTTGTGTGTATGTGTGGATATTGCTACCAGTCCCTACAGAGGGGTTGGAGGCTGTGAAGCTGTGTATACCACCCCCAGGAGGCTGCATTCCTTGTTGCAAGTGTATGTATGTCTGACCCTAGCTAGATGGGTACTGTGGGAGATGGTGACTGCAAACATGGCCGCATGATGGTTACTTTGCCACAGAGGATGACACTGTAGGGATGCTGCATTGGTAACCTGTGTTATGTAATATCAACTCCAACACACCTTCACCTCATGTGGGGGTAGCCCCTAGCTGCACAGAAGTGTTTGTAATTACACTGTTGATGGCTCTCTGGCCATTTGTGTGCTAGCATGGGTACATTTCCCAATGTATGTTTGGGTCATTCAAGTGACCCAGGACCAGGCTACAGACCCAAATCATAATATAGTTGATGAGGTCCGTATAGGCAGAATGGGCTTCCTGGTCACATGTGGTGGCTGGTAGCTAGCTATGATTTGAATAGGTGTGTTGGCAATAGTAAACTGGCCCTGCAGTGTCCTCTGTACATCTTTCTGCCTGTACAGCGTGGAGGTGTGGAGGTGTGGAGGTGTGTTATATATAGTGAAATCACATGTCCCATGGCATTTCCACCCACACAGACTGTATGATAGGATGATTGACCAGGTAAGGCTGGGGTGCTCTTTGCAGCTTTGAACCATGTGTGTTTGACTGCACAGATGTAAGCATTTCCCAGGGTTAACAATGCTTGCATTGAGAGCAGAGTCA
Source organism: Protopterus annectens (assembly GCF_019279795.1). Lineage (NCBI taxonomy): Eukaryota > Metazoa > Chordata > Ceratodontiformes > Protopteridae > Protopterus > Protopterus annectens. The sequence goes on along the minus strand of NC_056741.1, from coordinate 573,028,204 downwards.
TGTGTAGACTCTTAGAGTTTAGCAGCATGGCCTTCAATGTGTGCTGCACTGACAGTTGTATGTTGGTAGTGATAGTCTCACCACTTTTCCTAATGAAGGCACCATGGGGGTGGAGAGAACCATTGTCAGACACCTGAAGGCCAGTTGAGACAGATGGAGGCCATCTCTGGCAAAGCATCATGGTCTGCTGACCATTTCATCCCATGCTCACAGGTACTGGAACCTGGAATATCACAGGATAAAAGGCCACATGTTAAGGTCAATCATTTCCTGAATGTATTGCAGCATCAATCTGGATGACACTGGAATGCGCATAAGGCTAGGGACATACCTGCCTGGGAAACATAATCAGTGTGTTCACTTATATACATCTCAGGTCAGACACGCCAACATGGACTGTGACAGACTCATGACAGTACCTGTTGGTGAGAGACAGCAGTGCATATGTGATATGGCAGATTTTGTCACCTGGCACACAAGTAACTGTGACCATCCACATATACAGCCAGGTGAGAGACACATCAGTGTGTCTCACAATGGAGTCTCCTATCTGTCATATGTTTGACGTGGTGACACATGCATGGCTGTGGGACACAGGTGTGTAGCTATGTATCGTATGTGCTGTATAGGGCTGTGGCATTCATGTATGGCTTTGTCTTGAGGTCTCCTTTGTTTGTGGATGTGTATGTTCAGGACCTCTGCATGTCTGTGTGTGTGTGTGTGTGTGTGTGTGTGTGTGTGTGTGTGTGTGTGTGTGTGTGTGTGTGTGTGTGTGTGTGTATGTGTGTGTGTGTGTGTGTGTGTGTGTGTGTGTGTGTGTGTGTGTGTGTGTGTGTGTGTATGTGTGCACGTGTGTGTGCAGGTGTGGGTGGTGTGTGAGGTGTACTGATTGTGTTCACAACCAGTTCAGGGACAGATATGCAAGCCTGACAGTAAGAGATCATAGACTGTGGGTTCCTAATGTCATTGCAGCTCTCACACAGTGTGTTCCTTGCTGGTGTTTGTAGGTGGTTGTCCATCTGTGTACATGAGGCAGGTGTTACACTGTGCCAGGGTGCCCATATCAACTGGACTGTCAGGGGAAACTGTAGGACATTGTCCAGCCATATACTCCAGAATCTGAGGGAGGAAGGCCAAGGAAACCTAAGGGGTGGGCCTACAGCCCAGCTGCTTAATACAACAGTAGGAGGCTGACACCACTGCATACAATGTTGACAGGCTATGAACAAGCAGTATTAGGGGCAACAGGACAATGCATTTGAACACCTTATAGGACATGCAGAAAGTAGAAGGAAACATCAAGATCAAGATTGCAATGCATGATGTATTGCCACTCTGTTGATGATAGCCACATACATACTGTGGTGATAGATTGTGTGGTATAATGTGGGAGTTAGCAGTGGATAGTGGTGGCAAATGTGGATGTGCAGGGTGTGTACATAATGGTGAACAATGTATGTGGTCCTGTGATGTGTTCCCCTCTTTATGTCTTCCAGATGGGATGTACTGCCGTAGGAATCCACCTTTCTCTGAACCTGAGACTGCCGCCATAATTGATACCCTGAGACTCCATCACCAGTTGCTTTTGTCAAGGAGTCACCATAACCAGCAAGAATGCACTGCACTGTGGGCAGACCTTGTGGCATTGGTTAATCATATGGGCCAGCATGACAAGAGCTATGAGCAGGTCCGACACCAGGCCACTGATCTGATACATCATGCACAGCAAAGGGCCACAGCTTTGGCAAGGAATGGTGCTTGCACCAGTGGAGGGCCTGCTACTCAGCAACCACTGTCAACCACAGAGGAGTTCCTGGCAAACCTGCGTTCAGCCACCAGTTCCCAAAAATCAATTACACCATATGTCTTGGAGGTGGGTGGCACAGATTCCACAGTTGAGGAGCATCCAGGTAAGCATCCAGTCGTCATCATGTTAATACTGTAACATTCATAGTGTCAGCCTTTGCATACCTGTGCACATGTCAGGTCAATCTGCATTTGTGGGGGGGGATGTAATCCACACATGTGCACACATATTATAAATGTCTGCGATGTGGGTAGTATCACAGTTTGTACTGTATATGTTGATATATGCAAATATTATCCTCTACCAATACCACATTTGTGTATGCTGACAATACCTCTCTCACACAAATCCATAGGTACCTCTGGTGTGGCTGGTATCTGTCATGCTGTAGCTGGTGAGTGTGGAACAGTTTTGCTATGGCTCATCTATACCCTAGGCATGTTAAGGGCTGCCAGTTTGTGTAAACAGAACTGTTAAGCTTAGCCATATTGCAATACTTACATGTTCACTTGTGGAGGGGTTCACTGCAGTGCATTACATCGGTAATCACAGTAGGATATTTGCAGGAGCTGTAACATATTAGCATGTATTTTTGTGAAGTTGTAAGTAGTCTGCTATAAAGGGGTACATTACTATTGTGGAAATGGGTGCACTGTGTTTTAGGTGAAGGTCCATCACATGCACAGACATGTCACTTATCTCACAGGTATATAGTACTAGCCACATTAACTGGACATAGCTGCACTGCATGTTGCTAAGGGCCTGTCTTGTGTGTGTCTGTTGTGGTCTACTTGTGTGTTGTACATGGGATCAGTCATAACGTGTGATCTGTGTAATGCATTTGTGGCTCCTCACCTGTATGTGTGCATGTGTGTGTGTGTGTGTGTGTGTGTGTGTGTGTGTGTGTGTGTGTGTGTGTGTGGATCAGCAGAAATAATAGTGCAGGAATTAATGTAGTCATGTTGTCTTCCCCTCACAGGGAACCATGGGGGTTGAGTGTGCCCCCCCCCTCACAACTTGATGTCAGTATCTCATCAGACTCTGATATTGATAGTGGCCATAGTGAGGCACAGGTGGGGTTGTTGGGGACTGAATCTGTTCCATTGGTTGACATCCCATGTCCTCCCCCAGTATCACATGACACAGTCAGTATGCCCACACATACCCAGTCTCCAGCAGCCACAGATATTTGACAGTCAGAGGGTGGCAGCATCAAACAGGAGAGTGTGCCGACTATGGCATCTGTGACTGTAGACACTAGCCATAGCCAGAGAGCTGGCAAGGTTCCACAAAGGCAGATTGACAGGGGTGCTCAAAGGAGTACTGCTGCCCATCCAGCACCTGTCAGAGATGTCACAGCATGTGTCATCCGACCCATGTTTTGATCCTTCATGGAGGCACAGGCACATTGTGAATGGTACACCAGATGGATACCCAGGGTCATGGATGCCAAACTGCCTGGCATGCTTGACTCCATTCATTGCATTGGTGATGCCTTACATAATTTCGATGATGTAGTGGATAGATGGTGCAATGAGACATTGTCAATCCTTAACTGTGCAATGTCTATGCTAGAACATGTAGTGGGAGTAAACCATCAGACATGTGGACATAGGTCAGCAACAACATCAGCTGAAAGCTCACGTGGCTATGCACAGTCACACTCCCATGGTGGCAGTACCACCAGCAATACCAAAGAGAGGGTGATGTCCACACCACAACATGGCAGGTCCTAGGTCCTAGGTGGTCCTGTGAGTGACACAGACCCTGCAAACACCGGTCACCATCAGAAAGTAGTACTGCATCTGGCCCTGGGCATGGTGGTGCCAGTGTCACTTCTGGCAGAACCAGTTCCCATGTTTGTGGCTGGAGACTGAACTGTCCATTCTGCCATGTACAGTCTACAGGTGCCCAACATACCCTTGTGTAGGGCTGGCACATGCCTTGACTGTGTACATGCACACACTCACACATCGCTATTACATGCAGGTTACCACCAGACACCCACAGCTCCTATCCATGGCCTAGCTGATCAGCACCCCTCCAGACACACACACACACACACACACACACACACACACACACACACACACACACACACACACACACACACACACACACACAATATCAACTGTGTGGCACAGCATAGGCCTTTGGCAACCCCGCAGCACACCCTGTGCATGTGATGATACCTGTGCCACTTCCCTGTCATCCATACCATCGTTGCAGGGACATGCTAATATGTGTTTGATGCACAGGGTGAATATAGTACAGTCAATGGCAGTTTGTAGTGTAGTAGTGTTGTGGCCTGTAAGATGCTGTCTGCTGGCAAATGTCATGTGTACACATCAAAATGTATGTACCGTTGTGCCACGATGCTGTATTGCTGTTAGTATTGCTGAGTGACTGTTGTCTCCAAGACCTTAGTCTGTTTCTTTTGCAGGTGTCTTTGTGTGTACATTATAGGGACCTGCTGCCAATACAGCAGCTCAGGATGGCATAGTGGCAATGCAGAAATCTGATATTGGCAAAGTACAGCTGTATATGTGCATCGTTACCTAGGTGCGTATGTGTAGAACAGTGTGTGCAGGACAATGGGGGTGGGCAGCATAATCTTGCATGTATACCCCTTGACAAAGCATGTTGCTCTTGATACATATCAC